>NC_061833.1:7174796-7179796 GCF_019202785.1 Penaeus chinensis
ACTTCGTCCTCTGTCCCAAAGTTCGCATAAGAGAGCATTCGCAAATCTAGGAAGAATTTTAATACGTCGAACGAAATTCTGTGAAAAGATCGTGATCGGAGTCAGGCGCTCCCTCGCTGGAGGAAACAAATAAAAAGTTCTGCAGTTTGTTTTATATTGATCGTATTTACAGCCTCCGTTCTACTTTTACTGGAGATTGGGGAGGAGAGTGTACAGGAGAAGCAGTGCTTAGCGCGAGGAATAAGAGAGAGAGGAAGATGTGGTTCTGTAAAGTCTGGAAACAGGCTCCTCGTCGCCGAGTGATTCAGGAATGTACGGGAGCCCAAGACTTTCTACGTAATGTAGGGATGTGTGAAAGGAGGAGGAGGTCGAAAGGTTGTGGGGGTGTAAAAGAGGGAAAGAGAGAGAGAAAGAGAAAGAGGAAAGGGAAAGAATTTTACATATGCATTTATGTCTGTGAACATACTCGTACAGTATAGGTATGTGTATGTTTGTATGTATGTATGTATATGTGTATATATATGTGCGTGTGTGTATATATATATATATATATATATATATATATATATATATATTATCTTGGAGAGAGAGAGTAGGGTGGAGTTAAAAGGAGAGAAAGAGAAAGACGGAAAGAAAGAAAGAGGGGGAGAGGGATAGCGAGAAAGAGGATGCGAGAAAGAAATTGAGAGAGAGAAAAATCAAGAGAGAAAGAAAAAGGAAGAGCGAGAGAGAAAAATTAAAGGAAGAAAAAGAGAGAATAGAAGGACACTAGGGTTAACGCAGATACCAAGGTCCAAAAGAAATGAAAAAGCTAAGTGAAATTAAAACAAAATAATAAAGCAGAAGAGTAGGATTTTTTTTTTTTTGGGGGGGGAGTGACGGGAAAATGCTGTGGATTTACGTATGGGGGAGCTTTCATGGAAATTATCCCAACAATAATTGTAACAAAAATATACATTAAGCAAAAGTTCCAAGAATTATGAACGT
Source organism: Penaeus chinensis (assembly GCF_019202785.1). Taxonomy (NCBI): domain Eukaryota; kingdom Metazoa; phylum Arthropoda; class Malacostraca; order Decapoda; family Penaeidae; genus Penaeus; species Penaeus chinensis. The sequence goes on from NC_061833.1 coordinate 7,175,784, forward strand.
TCTACTGTGACAAACTAACGTTGTTACTAAGGATATCCGATCCTTTAGACGTTCGGACAAAGGGTTTTGTTTGTATGTCAGCGTATGTGTGTGTGTGAATATTTGTATGTTTATGCGTGTATCTATGAAATTATCTGTCTATCTATCTATCTGTATATGTGTGTGTGTCTGTGTTTGTTTGTTTGTGTGTGTGTATGAGTGTGTGTGTACACACACTCATACACGAAATGAGTTTGTGTTTTTATCATATGCAGAGAGAGTGTAGAATAGACAGGAAAGATATGTATATTTCACAGTTACACCTGTATTGCGTGTATACATACGTTTGCCTGCACATAAGTTTACGAAAGATCTATCCTGCCTTACTGAAAGAATATTCTGTTCACTTCGTTGATTAACTGATATGTACACAAAGTCCAATTGGCACTGCCGCTATGGCCGTCACGTGACCCCGTTACGCCGTTACGCCGACACGCGGGGGGGGGGGGGGGGGGGAGATCTACCGTCACCACATCCTCACACGAACAAGAACATGCAGTCAGCTTATTGCAGCGTCGAACAGTAAGTTTACAGAGCGTTACATATACGTTACAGAGACAGACACCAGCACAAGAGTATATGCAAGTACATTGTCTTCAGCTGGTCTTGTGCGCCGGTGAGGAGGGGACCAGCGTCGTCACTCAGGATCGAGGAGCGGCGACATACTCCGCTCCTGTGCTGTGGCTTCGTCGTCGTAACGTCGTCACAGGAGGCGCAGGAGTAGAATCCCGAGGATCACTCCAAGGCAAGGACGCGCCGATGTCCCTGGAGAGAAACAGTAATGTGGGTATCAGAGGAAATCATCTTTGAAAAGGAATAAGAAGGACCCTTTCTCTATGGCGGGATTTTGTGTACGTGTGTGCATGTGTGGTGTTAGGTAATTGCAACTCTAAAAGTCATTTCTCGTAAAAAAAAAAAAAAAAAAAAAAAAGGATCATGATAAAGGAAATGAACAAACAAACAAATGCAGCGTTCTACAAAACAAATGGATACGGCCGATCCCATCGCAAGCAAAATGAAAACATTTAGTCTACGAAACAAAAACATTTTTGCCCCAATTGTTAGATTGTTGCCATATCTTTTTTCTTTATGCCCGCCATATATTTACACACAGATGGATTTGCCCGGGCATAGATAGGCATGTTCTTTAATCAATAGTTACGGAGTGGAAAGCGGGGCTGTTGAAACAGAGTGAGAAAGAGAGAGAGAACGAGATATGCGCAAAGAGAGAGAGAGAAAGAGAGATGCAAAAAGAGAGAGAAAAAAGGGAGACGCACAAAGAGAAAGAGAAAGAGAGGTGCGCAAAGAGAGAGAGAACGAGATATGCGCAAAGAGAGAGAGAGAAAGAGAGATGCAAAAAGAGAGAGAAAAAAGGGAGACGCACAAAGAGAAAGAGAAAGAGAGGTGCGCAAAGAGAGAGAGAAAGAGATATGCGCAAAGAGAGGGAGAAAGAGAGATGCAAAAAGAGAGAGAAAAAAGGGAGATGCAAAAAGAGAGTGAGAGAAGAGAGACGCATAAAGATAAAAGAAGGATAAATGAGCAAAGAGAGAAAGAAAGAGAGATGCAAAGCGAGAGAGAGAAAGAGATACAAAAGGAGAGAGAAAGAGAGATGCAAAGAGAGAGAGAGAAATAGAGATACAAAAAGAGAGAGAGAGAAAGAGAGATACACAAAAAGAGAGTGAAAGAGGGAAGAAAGGAAGTGAACAGGGAAGGACAGATAGACAAACAAATAGATTGATAGGTAGACTGATTGATTAACTGACTGCTTGGTAGACTGATAGAGAGAGTGATATATAGATAGGCAGACAAACAGACAGACCGATAGACAGATAGATAGACAGAAAGATAGATAGATAGATAAATAGATAGATATAGAGAGAAAGAGAGAGAGAGAGAGAGAGAGAGAGAGAGAGAGAGAGAGAGAGAGAGAGAGAGAGAGAGAGAGAGAGAGAGAGAGAGATTTATATATATATAGAGAGAGAGAGAGAGAGAGATGGAAAGAGGGAGGGAGAGAAGGAGCCAAGTAGGATGGGAAAGAGGAAAAGAGGGAGAGAGATAGGTAGATAAACAGATAGAAAGGTAGACAGATAGACAGACAGATAGAGAAAAGAGAGAGAGGGCGGAGGGAAGAGGGAGAGGGAGAGAGAGAGAGAGAGAGAGAGAGAGAGAGAGAGAGAGAGAGAGAGAGAGAGAGAGAGAGAGAGAGAGAGAGAGAGAGAAAGACAGATAGAAAGAGGGAGGGAGGGGTGGAGGAAGAGAGAGAGAGAGAGAGAGAGAGAGAGAGAGAGAGAGAGAGAGAGAGAGAGAGAGGAAGAGAGAGAGGGAGGGAGGGGTGGAGGAAGAGAGATAGAGAGAGAGAGAGAGAGAGAAGGGGAGAGAAGGAGAGAGAGAAGGAGAGAAGAGAGAGAGAGAGAGAGGGGGGGGGGGAGGGAAAGAAAGAGAGAGAGAGAGAGAGAGAGATAGAGAGAGAGAGAGAAAGAGAGAGAGAGAGAGAGAGAGAGAGAGAGAGAGAGAGAGAGAGAGAGAGAGAGAGAGAGAGAAAGAAAGAGAGATAAGAGAGAGAGAGGGGGGGGAGAAGGTGGTGTGGAAGGGGAAGACAGTCAGAGAGATAAAAGCCAAAAGAAGAGAGAAACATAGAAACGAGCGTCAAGACCGAGAGAAAGAGATAAAGGGAGACCTACAGAGGGGAAAAAATACGGGGAACTGACAGAGGCACAGAAAGCCCCCGAGCTGTAGCTGTCTTTCTCTTCCCTTTTTTCCTTCACTTCTCCCCTTTTTTTCCCCCCTTTCCCCTCTCCCAGATGTCCCCACGTCCCTCCCTCTTCCAACCGTCCATTCTCCACCGGCCCTTATTCTTCCCTTCGGCCTTCTTCTTTCCGTTTCCTTCTCCTCCTTTCTTCCGCTTCTGCTTCTCCCTCTTTCGCCCCCTGTTTCCCCCTCACTCTCCCCTCGCGCCCTGCCCGGAGAGGTCTGTACGGAATGTGTGATATCGGGGCTTTATAGACAATATAAGGCTCGATCATCTCTGCCATGCATACACCAGCCTCGCATAAAACTTTTACGACCTTCTGATTGTCTGCATTGGATTCCTCCGACTTTCGTTTTCCAAATTCTGACCGAATCCAATTTGCTGTTTATGCTGATTAAACACCTCGGAATGTGTCTCTTTTCCTCCCTATACTCTTTTTTTTTCTCTCTCTCTCTCTCTTCTCTCTCTCTCTCATTCTCCTTTTTTATTTCTTTTTTCTTTTTTTCCTTCGTGATGGATGCAAATCAGAATAGGGTATCTCGACGACGGCCGTTTGATGTACGCTTCCTCCTGTTCGTAGATCTCGAGGGAGGGCGACGCGGATGGCAGGGCGCTCGAGGATCCGCTAAGTGGTCGTCACGCAGCGCCTGACGGAGGTGCTACGAAGCCGCCCTGATGAAACCCAAACATTGGCCGAAGCTCCTTTCCTGAGTTACGTCTGCCGAAGGAGGTGTTCGTCCGCTCTCTGTCCCGGGGTGAGCGCGTCTCTAGAAAATGTCTCTCACTGGCTCTCTCGCCCACCTCTCTTTCTCGCGATCTGCTTGTCAGCTTCGGGGTTCTTGGTTTTGAGCTCTCTCTTTTGTTCTCTTTCTGTCTTTTTCTCTATATATCCATCTGTCAGTCTGTCTGTCTGTCTGTCTGTCTATCTAACTCTCTTTATCTCTCTCTCTCTCTCTCTCTCTCTCTCTCTCTCTCTCTCTCTCTCTCTCTCTCTCTCTCTCTCTCTCTCTCTCTCTCTCTCTCTTAGTCTCTCTCTTACTCTCTCTCTCTTACTCTCTCTCTCTTTTATTCTCTCTCTCTTACTCTCTCTCTTACTCTTTCTCTCTTACTCTCTCTCTTTTACTCTCTCTCAATCTCTCTCTTTCTCTCTCTCCCTATCTCTATCTCTATTCCTGCCTCTCTCTCTCTCTTTCTGTCCGCCTGTATGTTTATAAGGGAAGGAGGG
>NC_061833.1:7182296-7187296 GCF_019202785.1 Penaeus chinensis
TCTCTCTCTGTGTGTGTGTGTGTGTGTGTGTGTGTGTGTGTATGTGTGTTTGTATGTGTGCATTTGTATGTGTGTGTGTGCATACCGCATGTGTCTGTTTGTTCACAACCTACAGAGGCATAACGCGCAGGGCGACTATTAGCGCGAGGAGAGGGAAGGAGTGCGCGCGTACGGAACAGCCGACATTTGCTTATATTTCCCCTCCGGTAAATCCGGCGTCACTGACTTAATGACAGGCGGCAGTTGCACTAATGAGACCTTAATGTCCGTCATTAAAACAGATGGCAGCGAGCCGGCTGTGACTTCCGGCCGTTCTCGCGACTCGCTCCCGCCCCAACGCCTCCTCCGCCGCCCCCCCCCCCCCCCACCCCGCCCCGAAATCAAGACGCTCACGCTCGCTGATGAGTCGGGGAATCGCTCGCCCCGGAACAAACGAGTCGCTCCGTCATTATCTCGGCCGCGACGGATTCCCTGGCATCGGGAGGGACCCCTTTTTCCGCCGTCGTCGCCTCGGGGAACGTGATCGCGACGCGGGATTTTATTTTCGTTGCGGCTGCTTCGGTTTTGTGGTTGTTCGAGGGGAAGGCTGGCGCGTCCTAATTGTTGATTTTTTTTTTTTTTTTTTGTTGTTTGTTTAGTTATTGTTTTTGTTTTCGTATTATTCTCTCTGAGAGTTTTAGAGAGTTTTTTTTCCAAACAGTTTTAGATGATTTTTTCTGATCTCATTGGTTTTCATTGTCTTGTTACGAAAGTTCCTGATGGATGATGTTTGAATTGAATTCTATCTCTGCGGACGGCTATGAAAGGCAAAGTTTGCCCTGAAAACGGTGAATAGAATCTGTCATGTAAATGGATGCCATCACTTTTTCTGTTCGTTTTGTTAGCTTGACTGGTGATGCCGCTGCAGATTGGCGAATCAACAGCGGCGAATGTCGGTGGTTGAGATCGTTGCAACAACAGTGATTGCAATTGTTCTGAAACATAAATCATGATCCCTATTAAATGAACCAAAGCCTTCTTCCTCGGCCCTCTTCCCCTCATTTCTGGTTATTATTTTCTGGGTTCTTTAGTGAGTCATTGGGTCGCCGAAGCTCATGAAAATACTATACGTCATAAAATAAGTATGTATGTATTCATGAGTTTTTTTTCATATGTATATATGCAAATATACATACATACATACATATGTATGTATGTGTGTGTATATATCTATATATACATAGATGTATATGAATATATATATCTATATATATATATACATATACCGTGTATGTATATATGTATATATACATATATATAAATGTGTGTGTGTGTGTGTGTGTGTGTGTGTGTGTGTGTGTGTGTGTGTGTGTGTGTGTGTGTGTGTGTGTGTGCAGTCATATATGTATGTATGTATAGAGGTATGTATATACGTGAGTATGTATATATCTACGGGTAAGAAGCGAACGTTTTTTTCCAGGCATAGACACTGGTGTACAATTAATTAATGATCATTAGGGTCGTGAGGATCATTCATGTTAACAAACGGTTCGCGATGAAAAAAGTTTGAAGAGTATTACGTTATTCCACGTTCTCCTCGAGTGTGCTTCGTTCTTTCTCTCCGTAACGCCTCTCCCTTCGTTCTCTCTCTTTAACCTACATTTCAGGCCATTTTCTCCCAAGTTACGGATCACTTTACAGCCGCCTTTCTCTACCCCCCCCCCCCTTCCCCCGCTCCTCCTTTCCCCGCTCTCCTTCCTAGCTTTTTTTCAGCCCTCTTTCCCTTCCCAATCCCCCCAACGGCCAATGAACCATTGAGAGACGAGCTCAACTGCAGCAGTTTATCAACTAATTGTAACCCTTGGGCCCGGTAGTTCGCTTGGGAAAGGACCTGCGGGAGTCCTCAACTTTCTCGGAATTGGGTTTTTACGTACGAGGTTTGGGCAGGCCGGGGGCGCCACCTCTCGTCGGCCTTCCCGCCCTGCCTTCGCCCTGTCACCCCAAAGCTCCTGCCTTCTTCACCCTTCGCACGCCGGCAAACGGGGTGAGACGGGGATTTTTTTTCGCCCCTTTTCTTTTTGATTTTATCCATTTTTTTTCCTTTTTTTTTTTTTTTTTTTTTTTTTTTTTTTTTTTTTTTTGTTCTATACAGTCCTGAGCCTCTCGAGCTCTCACGAGGGATCATTTGTGTCCCTCGGTTCCTCAACGAAGCAAAGGCTCTGTATTTCGACATCAAGGCTATTTGTTTTGAAACGACCTGATAGTGGACTCTATTCAGGATATAACGCGGTTACGGTTATATTAATGCCGTGAAAATATTAATGTGGGAAGATGTCATTGAAATGCAGCGTTAAAATAACTATATTGGTTCTAACATACATTAATACATATGACATGACAATAATGAGTAGTAACAACAGCGAATACGGTAACATTAATGAATACATAACAACAATAACAACTTAACATAGCAATCAAGCAAAGATTTCAACCGCTGACTTACAGACGCTCGCTTGGAGAGGGCAACTCGCTGCCTATCCTTCCTTCGGGCTAATCAATAGCGTTTCAAAGAACTGATATGCAAGATTCGACATGCGTCTCGAATTCGTGAGCACGTAGAGGATTCTTTTTTTTTTTTTTTTTTTTAGGTCCAAAAGGCAGGAATTGGCAAATAGCAGATTCCATCACTTGTCGAGGATATAGTCTGTGTGTTCTTAATTCCTACACTGTGTTCGCGTGTCGAAATTTGGAGTATTGTAGTCTGGATTCGGCCCGAGGACGGAGGACAGCGGCGGGACTGATAGCCAGACCTAGCTTCGCTTGCCTGCTGTTAGGTAGGAATGGTGTGCATAACAATACACAGCAAATACCATAAATCATACAGGCGTGCGCGTCTCTCTCTCTATCTTTTCTCATCTCTCTTCTCTCATTCTCTCGATTCTCTCGATCTCCTCACGCTGCTCTCGTTCTCTATCTCTCTCTGCCCACTTCCTCTCTCTCCTCTCTCTCTCATCCTCTCCATCTCTTCTCTTCCATATCTCTCTCTTCCTCAGTACTCTCCATCTTCTCTCTCTCTCTCTTCTACTTCTCTCTCTACTCTCTTCTCTCTCTGTGTGTGTTGGTGTGTGTGTGTGTGTGTATGTGTGTTGTATGTGTGCATTTGTATGGGTGTGTCACCGCAGTGTCTGTTTTTCAACCTACGAGCTAACGCGCAGGACTTTACGCGAGGAAGGGAAGAGTGCGCGCGTAGGAACAGCCGACATTTGCTTATATTTCCCCTCCGGTAAATCCGGCGTCACTGACTAATGACAGGCGCAGTTGCACTATGAGACCTTAATGTCCGTCATTAACAGATGCTCGAGCCGGCTGTACTTCCGCCGTTCTCGCGACTCGTCCGTCGCCGCTCCCGCCCCCCCCCACCCGCCGAAATCAGACAGTGATTGCAACGGCTCGCTGATGAGTCGGAATCGCTCGCCCGGACAAAGAGTCGCTCCGTCATTATCTCGCCGCGACGGATTCTCTGGCATCGGAGGACCCCTTTCCGCCGTCGTCGCCTCGGAACGTGATCGCGCCGGGATTTTATTTCGTTGCGGCTGCTTCGGTTTTGGGTTGTCGAGGGGAAGGCTGCGCGTCCTAATTGTTGATTTTCTTTTTTTTGTTGTTTTTTATTTTTTTTTGTTTTACTTTTCTCTTTCTTTTTTTTCTCTTTATTTCTCTCCTTTTCTTTTTTCTCCCCTTTCTTCTTCTTTTTTTTTTTTCTTTTCTTTTCTTTTTTGGTGTGTTGTATGTACTTTAAATAATATATTATAATATATAATTTTAAAATTTTATATAATAATAATATATATAAATATATAAATATATATATATAAACTTGCACATATATATATACATATATACTTATACATACATACATACATACATACATACATACAAGCATACATACATACATAAATACATACATACATACATACATACATACATACATACATACATACATACATACATACATACATACATACATACATACATACATACATACTTACATACATACAGACAGACAAGCATATATATGTATATATATGTGTATATATGTATATATATATATATCTTTTTTTCTCTCCATTCTACAGTCGCCTCATTTAACCACTCAATTAAATGAGCTAGGAATTGATCGATCCCTTTGGTACGGCGCAGTAGCCAATCCAGCCAGAAAGATGAGATTGTATTATATTGCACATACAGTGTTATATATTGTACTTATTATTATAATGATGATGTCTATGATGATCATAATAACGGTAACGATAATGATTATGGTACTGATAATGATAATAATGTTTATTATTAACATTATTACATTTATCATTATTAACATTATTATCGTCTTGACCACTATTATTATTAATATTATTGCTATTACTATTACTATTATCTTTACTATCATTACTATTATTATTATTATTATTATCATTATTATTATTGCTATTATTATTACTGTTATCATTATTATTATCATTATTATTATCATTATTATTATCATTATTATTGTTATCATTATTACTAATCTTATTCATCTTACCATTATCATTATTATTATTTCTATCATTTTCATTTTCATTAATATCATGATAATATCAATACTGATAATAATAACAATGACATTAATAATAGCAGCGGTAAGTGCCAATGTTAATAAAGTTATTGTATTGGTGGTTTTAATAGCAACAATACTAATTGGTATTAGTAGTAGTAGTAATAGTAATACTAGTACTACGAGCAATATTGATGATAGAATTTGTAGTAGTAAAGCACTAGCAGCTGTAAAGGTAGTGGTGCCAGTAACAGTATCAACAGGAATATTAATAGTAGAAATAATAGTACTGATAATCTTAGTAGTAGTATCACCAGTAGATTACTAGTAGTACTAATAGTATTCACTGTAGTGCTAATAGGAGTGGAGATGGTAGTAGCAGCAATAATGGTTTGTCTCCCCCCACCTGCAGAGAACCAGCCGACCC
>NC_061833.1:7194796-7197296 GCF_019202785.1 Penaeus chinensis
CATTATTGGTATTATTATTTTTTTTTTTTTTTATTATCATCATCATTATTATCACTGTAATTATGTTTATCATCATCATCATCATTAGTAATAGTAGTTGTAAATGTAGTAGTATTGTATTTCATTATTATTATTATTTGAAAACCATTATCATCATTATTACCTTTGCCATTGTTATAATTACTATTATCTTATCACATATATATCATTATCACTATTGTTATTGTAATAATTTGTATCATTGTTATTGTTTTTATCACAGTTTTAGTATTTATATTTATCATTGTTATCATTATTTTCATTAATATTATCTGCATCATTATCATTTTCATTATTACAATTATCTTAATTATCATTGTTGTTATTGTTGTTAATATTATCATTATCATCATTATCATTATCACTATTGTCATCATTATCATTATTATTATTGTTGTTATTATTATTACTATTATTATTATTGATATTATTATTATCATTATCATTATTATTATTATTATTATTATTATTATTATTATTATTATCATTATCACAATTATCATCATTATCATTACCACATTAATTCCTATTAAAGTTATCATTATAATCATTGCCATCATTAAGGTAGTTTTGGATTTATATCACGTCCTCTGCCTATGCATTAGGACTGGACGCTTCTCTCTCTCTCTCTCTCTCTGTCTCTCTCTTTCTCTCTCTCTCTCTCTCTCTCTCTCTCTCTCTCTCTCTCTCTCTCTCTCTCTCTCTCTCTCTCTCTCTCTCTCTCTCTCTCACACACACAGTTTCCCTAATTTCATTTTGTTTTCTATGTTTGCTTTACTTATAGATTGATAGTGAGATATTCTAATAAATATACTTTTATTGACTTTTATTCATCTTAATACCTCAAACATTCCGTAAAATTTAAGTTCTCGTTTTCACTTTGTTTTTATTTGAAGTTTTAGGGAAAACATTTTACGTATTTCATTTATTCTGTCTTTTAATTGCGTTCTGTGTCTTTTTCTGTTTCTATTTTTTTTTTTTTTTCTGTTTCTATTTTTTTCTTTTTTTTTCTTTTTTTTTACCTTTGCTCCTTTTTTATTTAAGGAAAATATTTGTTAGAACTGTGTGTCTCTGGCGTCATCAAGGCAATATAAAAAAAAACACGTATTTAAACAATAAAGAGAAATGGTCAGAGAATCAGCGAACGTGTTTTGCTTTATCCTAGTCCTCTGCGTGATGAATAATCGGCTGTGTCGCTTTATCTGACAGAAATACAGAGTGAACACCGGAAGCCCATCACGGGGGGTAAAAATCTAAGTACTGGTGTGACTGATATTCTTTCCTTATGAGCTGGAGGTGATCTAGAGAATATTTTACTGAATGATTTGATCATTTCGTTTTATAAATGATCTTGGCTTTGTGGGGGTTTTTTTCTTGTAACTTTTATTCAAATTTCTTAGTAGGAGTCTGAGTGATATTTTTATTTTGTCTTTTTTTTTAGTTTCACCAAACTTGGATTTTATACTTTCTTATTTAGTTTTTTTGGTTTAGGGATTTTCGGGCCTGCCTTTCGCTTTTGTTTTTATTACAAAAAAAAAAAAAAAAAAAAAAAAAACTCAGACAGAATCTCCGCTTTGGTTTTATATATGGCAATTTTAGCTACACTATATTTTTCTTTTTTCTTAATTTAAGATTTTTCATTTAATTTCAGTCTTTAGACAGAACAACAGAAAGAGTGTATCACGTTGGAACAAACCCGTACGAATGATTCATTTTCCTCCGCGCTACCACCCGGGGAACTAACTAACAGGGGTTAACCAGTCACTTTGCGCCAGTATCCCCCGTCAGTATCAAGGGAGAGCAAAAGTTCGTATACAGTGACCTGGTGAGGGGGGAGCGGGGAACCTGGTTTCTACGGAGATCATACTACATTATTATTTTCATTGCCATTATCTTAATTATCATTATCTGATTGTTTTTATTATTATTATTATTATTATCCCTATTTTTATTACTATTATCTTTATCATTATTACTAATGCTATCATCATTAGTCCTATTATCATTAGTATCTTTACTATTATTATTATTATCATTATCATTATTATTATTATTATTATTATTATTATTATCATCATCATCATCATCATCATCATCATCATCATCATCATCATCATCATCATCATCATCATCATCATCATCATCATCATCATTATCATTATCATTATCATTATCATCATCATCAGCATAATCATGATAATTATTTTTTTATTATTATTATTATTATCATTCGTAGTAGCAGTAACAGTGTTAGTAAAAGTTCTGTTAATATCATTAAGATCCTGATCTTTAATATCTCTCAGCATGATCAGCATAATCATCGTTATCCTTATCATCATAATTGTAACAACATAATCAGCATTATCGATATTATTACCATAAAAAAGATAACTCATTTATTCCCTCACTAAATATCGTCATCATCCCTACCACTCGTATAGATTATTTAAAGCATAAAATC
>NC_061833.1:7244796-7264796 GCF_019202785.1 Penaeus chinensis
TAAATCTACCATCTACCATTCTACCTACAGTCTCTTGTGTGATATTTTTGCTAATCCAGGTGGACAATGAGAAGATAGATCAGCGTTTTCCCTTACCTGTTCACATTCCATCTACTCGCGTTGGCAAGATTTTTTTCTCCTGATCAGCTGCAAGTACTCACATGCCGTTCTTGATGCTGAAGTAAATATCAGCCGCTTAGTTTTTGTTGACTAAGTCTATTTGATATGAGACGTCTTGCTTGCCTTTTAGATTTATACTTGGAAAAGTTTGGTCGAACCAACGTACTCAGGTTATTTATAATGATTTATTTATACTGAAGCAGAGGATCCGGTGACTGCTTTACGTAAGTCCCAAACATGAACAGTTAAAACAATACTGAAATTAACACTGTACTTGTAACTGTTGCCGAATAACTTTGACAGTGTTCTGAATCTGCGTACACTATGTATAGGAAATTAATGAGCATACTGTAAGCACTATGGTGACAATATTATATGTAAAAAGTCCTACTGAGAATGTATAATGTAAGAGACAAAATAGCAAAAAAATGACAGTGTTATATTCATAATCAGTGTATATTCTAGTGTTTATCAAATTTACTGTTTTCCTCATTATCTATTTCAGTCACGGATGACTTCACCCACATCGCACAGCACCACAGCCATCGCTACCACCACCATCATGGCTTACCCCAGTACATCCATCCAGTAACCCTAGGACTACCCCTACTCTACTTAGAATCCTATGTTGTAAGTGTACAGCGGCTGTAACAATATTCAACAAAGTGCGTCTACATCAGTAAGCTTATTCAACCTCCCCGAACTCATACTTGAGATGTCGGGTAATGGCCAGTCTCTGTGGAAAGCACATTGTTAGACATCCAGTACATCATGTTATTAAGTACATTGTCTTATATGGGTGACTGGTTATTCTTTCCATACTTTATATGATATGTCAGCTCGGTGGGACAAGAAGATGCACTTGATTAAGGATTCAGTTTTCTCTTTTGTGCAGAATGGTTTTCAGACGTTTTATTTACGTTCTTTGAATGGCTTATTATATCTACGAAGAGTCCAATGTCAGTGAGCACACTATCAGGAGACTCCCTTTCAAAAGGTTCAACATGTGTGTTTTATGAGACTTTGTCAGTGAAACTACTGTCAAGTCACTCAAATAAATAAGTTGTATCTGTCTACACGATATCTAAGTTGGTCCCATATCCAAGTGGATGTAGGGGACATGTCCGTAGAGGAACGTGCATCCTAAGTCACGGGAGGATGTGGTACAGCGGTCAGACCCCAGCATGCTGATGTCACAATACCAGTACTCACTCACAGCTGAGGTGACTGAAAGGGGCGACCTGGCGCGAACCTGGGACTTTGCGATTGCAAAGGTAGCTCTTTACCTCTGAGCTATGTCACCTCTCTGTACGATATTATTATTGTTATTATTATCATCATTATTATTATTATTATCATTATTATCATTATTATTATTATTATTATTATTATTATTATGGTAAGCCATATAAAGAGCTCCCCTGAGAAAAATCGAGAATTATACCACCAAAGGTGTCGGTGCAGGTTAAAACACAGCTAAGAAAGAAAGAAAAAAATAGAAAATCATCATCTATTTAAGTAGTAAATGCATATTAGCTGATCTTCTAAATCTATCAAGAGTCGGAGAAGTTACAATCTATTCCAAAGCCTACAACTAGCAGTAAAAAAGCATCTAGAGAACTGAGAAGTAGACGATCGACTTGCATCAAATGTCATTGAATTGAGGGTCACAGAACTTCTAGTAACTCTTGCAAGTTGATAAAAATCAGGTAAAAACTCATTAAGGGGATGTGAATTATTGGTTACAATCTTGTATAAGAGTCCCAATATCCCTACGATGCTCACTGTCCAAATCAAAGTCAAACGGGAGAAATTTAATGGAAGTAAAAGAACGATCAAGTAGTTGTAAGTGTGACTCTGCAGCAGATAACCACATGAGAGAACAATACTCAAAATGAGGCAGAATAAAAGAAAAGAAGCATCTACGAGTAATGTCATCTTCATAAATCTTCTTACACTTGCGAATTGTGCCTAACTGAAACTGTCAGGGCCATCAATATGAACACGCTGTTGTCTACCTGTCAAAATTTCAGTTAAAATACTTAAAATCTTCCCACCAACACCAACAGACTGCAACTTAAAAATCAAACCCGTGTGGTTAACAGTGTCAAAAGCTACACTGAACTCAACATCATCATGGAATATTTTAAAATACCTGATATCCTGAGTACTAGCAACACATGTCATTGTGGGTATTTGAAGCTTGATATATTTTTGTTAAAATATCCCTCATGAGATTGCAAATATTTCTTTCTTAATGTCTATTTTACGTGGCCTGCTATGAACTTTCCTCTGCTGACCATGAATAGATTGAAAGTTTCATCCCCTCGCACTGATAATTCGTAAGGACAACTATTGTCATAAATAAATTGATATTCAACTTCACTTGTGTTGCTCAATTGCGCTCAGGGGTAGAAAGAAGACATATGAGACAGATGATATATAAAAGGTTGCCACGGGGAAAATGACGATCTCGCAGGTAACAACAAGGCGAAAGTATCCATGCACACACAAGGAAGCCATGCAAGTGATCTACTCATAGACGTCCAGAAAATCGGCGGAAAAAAATGCGATTGAAAGGTTGGAACGAGAAACGGGTAGGCCTAAAAGATATGACGATATGAACAATGTCGTTTTGAGAAATAAATTGGTTTTCGTGTTGCCGAGCCTCCTGGCGCCCGGGCGAGGAGTGCAAGGTCTAAGATAACAGGCGTCAACTAGAATGGAATTTGCTTATTTTCTTAATCAATACACTATCATACTAATTACTATCTAAAACACAAGCACACACACACACACTCACACACACGTGTGTGTGTGTGTGTGTGTGTGTGTGTGTGTGTGTGTGTGTGTGTGTGTGTGTGTGTGTGTGTGTGTGTGTGTGTGTGTGTGTTTATATATTCATATATTTGTGTATACAAATAGATTAAAAGTCCCGTTAACACTTTGCACCCTAACTTTACGGCCAACTGGTCTTTATAATATCTCGTGATTTTATTGCTGGAACGGGAGAAATTGGGGTATTTATCTTGGCAAATGAAAAACTAGCGTTGCAATCCATAGGTGTAAAATCACGCAACAATGCAGAATTATATAGAATATATGAGTATGGAACCGCTGGATTATGCTTAGGGGGTGTTTGTTCTTTATTCAGGGGAACAATTGGTTCAGTTCCTGGTAAAATTTGATGAGGTTACACGTTTCGTCACCATTTAGAAGGCAAGTAATAAAATGGGATTTTTTTTCAGATTTTATGACTGCATTTTTTCAATACTAGATTCATTTTAACAATTCTAGCATCAGTTACTAATGTTTTAAATTTGCAACAAAAAAAAATAATGGGTTGCCTTTGTTCAGCGCATATGTAATGTACTCATTAGCTTGTTTATTTCGTTCATTTCAGTATACAAAATATAGGAATCGTAATTGTTATCCGGCAAGTCTAGCAGTTATAACACGCTCACGATAATAAATACAGAAAACCTAATAATATTCCGAGATATATTGGCTTCCCGACATTTATGTTTCTCGTGAAAGTTACATCTGCTGGAATAGGTTTTAGTAGCTTAATCTACCGACAGACGTAAACATGATAAACCTGAGTGTATAATTTGCATGATTTTTTTAATGTAATCCTTGACTAGATTAGGTTAAACAATGAAAACTTGAACAATGCATTTGTTATTCATGTTTTATTATATAGAGTTGCTTATTGTTAAATGTTGCTGCTTATTATAATAATATTGTCAATTATCGTAGCGCATTATAATATTCATTACCGTTAATTGCTATCTTTACTACAAGATGTCATAATTGTTTTGAGTGTGAATACGATAGTTAGCAGAATTAATATTTGTCGCTACTGTTAAGGTATTCGTAACTCTATTACTTGATAAAGACATAACAAGTCCACCCTTGGTTTCACCCATTGTTTTGTAAATATAGCATAACAGAAGTAATACAGAGTATATTAGAAAATAAGATCTCAGTCTGCAACCGGCAAACATTTGTTTATATAGTTGAAATATTTCATAGGCTTAAAAGACGGTTATAGATGGCAAGAAGTGCTTTAAATTTCCGAAGCCAAATCCTCCTTTTACATATTTTCAGACATTCAGACACCAGCAAATGCAAGATAAGCACTGCGTAGTTGACAGCTTATATATATATTCTCGTTCATCTGGCAGGGCGAGTGAGTGCTGCTGTGGTGCCGGTGTTCAACATTTTGTATAGATTTACCCTGTTCTTAGCGTAAAATCTTAATATACATACACATATCCTATTGAGAGAGAATTACAAGACTTTTTTCTTGCTTTAAGTGATAGCTTTGAAGGAATCTTGTTTTCATATTAATATAACAATAGTCTACACCACTGTACGTTATCTCCTCAGGGACACGCTTTCATCTGGATATAGTAAGATGTCTTGAAGTCTTCTTCGAATTAGATTTAAAGCTCATCGCGGCCATGCACCCAAAATCGCTTATCAGTATATCCATAGATAATATAGTCAGTGCCACCATCGCATATGCCCAAAGTCATCCACCTGAGGTAAGTTTATAAGCAGTGAAAACGACGTCTATCGACTTTTTTTTTTTTTTTATCTCGTCAAATTTATCATTATGACTCATAGGTTAACAAGAGTATTTGTGATACTGAAATAAGGATAGGTCTGAACTATATTTAAATGAACAAGGAAGTGTTCGACTAAAGCTCTCAAATCACAAAGGCAAACTTTAATCAGACCAGAACAGATTTCTTGTTTTCTAAGTTATGTTTACGATCACTGATTCGATGTTAAGGAGATTAGCTCAAATAAAACAAAAATGAACGGCAATTAAAAGCCTTCATAATTGATAGTCAAGTTAAAGGCACTGAAAAGATAAGTTACCCCTGATATATCGTGTCATAGAAAACTAATATCGTTTTCTTTGGAAGTTTCATGTATTTTCAGGGTATTCTCAGCAATTTATAGTCATATTTCTACGTATTATTTTTGTATAAACGATATCCACTTTAGATATAATTTAAAGGAAAATCATTAAAAAAAAAAAAACACAAATCCATACTCTTAAGCATTGCTGTAATAACAAAGTACGGAAAGTTGAGAAGGAATTCCACACGCCAGATGAAATTCTCAGGCATGTATACCATTGAAATGAATAATGTTAAAATGAATTCCTATTTTAGCGCATTCAATTATTAATGGGCTTTTAAATGGTTTCATTATTATTATAGCTTATTGGAATCCGATTGCTTTACTTTCATATCTACAATAGCTATACCAGCCGTTTCCTTGCGTATAGCTGCTGAAATTTATTAGAAGAAGCGAAAATATGTTGGAAAATATGTTATGAATTGCTGAAGGTTAATCTTACCGCTGCAAGAAGACAAATATTAAGTTTGTCTGTGCCTATTGATAGTACTATATTGAGTGTGAGGAAGTGAAGGGGACAGACGGAGACAAAATGCCAAAATAGTCTTGCTGTTTTCAAGAATAATGATTTCAGAGCGTACATGTACATACAATGTATTATGAAAGTTATAGTTAATTGATCGAAGTATTTGTTATATAGGGAAGATATTTGTAACTTACAAAGTCAATAAAAAACATGAAAAACAATATACTTTTTCCTCTTGTGCACGGTTATGCGAAAGTGAACAAGTAAGCTACAGTTTATTTCGTGTCCGTTTGCACTCTGAAGTTAGGTGTAGTCCGGTAGGAACTTACTTCAATCCTTTCTTCTCTTCCAGATAACATGGCCAGGTGTGAGCCAACTGTGGGTGACACTTTGGCGTCTTCCTCTGCAGCTTCCTCTTCGAGCAAGTCGCCTCCTCCACGCTCACCTCACACATGACCTTTCGGATGCCACTTTGCCTCTGATGACCCTGTTGGCGGCTGAGGCGAGGAGGATTTCACTCTGTCCCACTGACAGACAACTCGCATCTGCTTGTTTTTCTGATACGATGTTGAAATTCATAGAACTGGAGTCTCAACATGAGCTTCGCGAACTCGACATTACTGGTGTGGATCTTGGTTTAGATACGACACTGTTGGAGAGTCTGTTGCCACGGTGCCCTAGCCTCTGTGCCCTCAAACTCGGTAGCAACACGTCTCCAAGCGTTCTCCGAGCTGCTAGGACTTGCCCCGTCCAAGTCCTCCACGTGAGCGAACGACTCGTCTGGAACCCACGAGTTTCGGAACCGGTCCTCATGGAAATATTCTTTGGGTTGACAGACGTTCAAGCGGATCAAATGCTGCAAAATATCAAAGACGGAAAGCCGCTTAACTTGAAGCTCTCGTGGCCACTTCTAAAAGATCTTTGTGTTGGTTTCTGCAGAGTAAGGTGCGAATTCTTATTTTTAGTACTGACTGTTTTTCAGAATTTGGACAAAATTTCAAGCAAGTCGGTACCTTCTCAGAGAGTTCTCGACATGTACTTAAGCTACATGCATAGTTCACCTGATATTCCAAAACTTAAGCTCAAAAGCTGCACAGTGGTATCGGGAGAGTTTGCAAGAGTGGCCGTCGCTGTCCCCGACTTGGAGGAACTTACGTTGATTCCTCGAGGGGGAAGTGACCACTCAACGGCCGAGGACTTGAAGGCGCTGACAACCCTTCCGTCGTTCAAAGTCCTGCGGCTCCACAATCTGCGACACTTCGGCCAAGGTGACCTTTCCATAATATCTGACAGCTTAAAATTGATCGGACCAAAGTTAGTCGACTTAGAACTTCAAGGTGGAAAGGTCAGCGAAACATGTATAGGGTACCTATCACTGGTTCTTCAGAAGTGCCCAAATCTTCAAAGGCTTTGTCTAAATTCAGACTGTGGATTCTCAGCCAGTCATTCTGAACCGTTAAAAGCCGGCTGCTTAAGAAACCTTAAATCCTTTAAGTGTAGAGCTCCTCTATTTAATCACACGACGTTAATTTCTATGTTTCACTGGTTTCCAAATTTGCAAAACCTGACTCTTGCTGGCAGAGTAAATGGCATTGAAGAAGTCTTTAAGAACTTGGCTCTCTTGCCAGATCTTAGAGTTCTTAAACTAACGGCAAAGCAGCAGTTGCCAATTCAAGATATCTGCGAAGTTCCAGGATCTATACGACATAGCAATTGTGAATTTCATGTACCCTCCGCGTGCCTTACAAAAGAGGATATTTCAAAAATTCAGTTTTCTGGTTGGACCTTTGTTCCAATAAGTGAATACAACTCTTGGTAAATCACTGTTTGATAAACCGATAAGGGATTTTATACATACAATAAAAAAAAATAGATAAATAAAACGTACTTTCAATACCGGAAAAAATAACCTTCTCCCTTCCTACATGTCTGCCGGTGAAGGTATGTTTCTTGTAATTAAAACCCAATTATTTTTTTGAATTCTTAATAAATCGAAGCTTTACACCATGGGGAAATAAAAAATCGTATTATAATATAAATTGTATTAAACAGCGAATGGATTAAATACAAAGAATACTGATAACACGTTTCATTTGGTTTGATAATCGAGTTCTCAAACAAAATGCAACATATAAACAACTGAGCAACAATAACTCGGTATTTTACTCCCTCAATTATCCGGGAGTATCGCTTTTTAAAAGTAAATGACTAACTGATCACCGAGATAACATTACAACGGTTGTTATTTTTACCCAGTAGTTGTTGAAAATATATAAACAAAAATTTTGGTACATGTCTAACATTAGCAACGAGCAATGATTTCCATAGAAACAATTTTTTTCATAGAATTTTTTTTTTTTTCATAGAAACAATTTAAGATTTTAATTTTGATACTATTATTAATGTTCTAATCACTGCTTGATTAATCAACAAACTTATAAATTATTTTTAGAAATGCAAAAAAATATAATTAGATACAGACAGAGACTAGATTTTTTTCATGAGAGGCAATATATTATCCAGTTTTGCACTTATAAAAGTCAACACCCACAAAAAGTAGAACATTTATTAATGACGATTTCTTTGGCAATCTGGGGAGTGTCCGTTTTAATTAAACTAAGTGCTTTTAATATTATTGCATACTCTGACAGATCAACAATGAAAACCACAAACAGAACAGCAATATATAAACCAAATTGGAAAAAAATATGTGGCAACTTCACAGTACGTTGCATGATCAGATGAAATATATATTTTTGCATCTATGAGTATCACTAATAAAATTACCTTTAAAATATTTATTTATATAGATCTCCACTATATTCAACAATTACTATAACTTAACATTTTATACATATACATCTAGGTGGCTCACATTCAGTAATAACACTATCCACAAACTTATGTGATAACATTAAGTTATTAAATGAGAAAACTAAGATAATCAAAGGGCTTCAAATAACAAAATGAACAGTGTAAACAGTAATTTTTCTATCATGATTTAAATTTGTTAAACGATCAACGAAATATAAAGGAGAAATACACGAAACCTAAACCAAGGGATCGTAACTCCAAAGTCCATTATATATCTCAATGCAGAATCAAGGCGGTGATACACAGGAGACTGAGCAGCAAGCAGGACGACGTGGACTGAAGGCCTGCGCTGTAGTCGACGTGTTCCTCTGTGTGGAGACGAAGAAATGAAGGTTTGTGGTGCGTGTGGGATTATAATTTTTATCGTAAATCTACCTCAAATCACAAGGCATGTAGCAATGGTTTATGTTTAATAGTTAAAACAAATATGTTAGATAACAAGGTCATACTATGGTAAAGTATAGTAGCTAAAAGGGGTTAGGAATCTCATTTTGCTGAAAATGTCTATATAAACTTAATTAACTTAACACTATCTAATTTTGTTTTTGTTTTTTTTTCATTTAGTTAGAAACAGCTATATAACTGTTTTAACTAGAAAAACCTTATTTATATTTTATTTTGCTGAAAACTTCTAAATAGACTGCATTAACCTAACCAAACTTGTTTCGATTTAATCTAATTCTACACAAAATATCTACATAAAAGGAATAACCACCGCAATTTTGTTTGTGATTCAATCTAATTTTGCCGGAAACAAAAACAAACCGCTCCATACTAGCAAAATCATAAATTATATAATGCTTTAACCCAAAATCTTATCCCTAGATTAATCCATACATATCCGTAATCTAACCGAACGTGAATCGATTGAACCTCTCCCTTTTACACTCTCGATGTGTCTTTATAAATTACTGACTGGATGCGAGAAGGTGTGGATATCTGTGGATATTCACTTAGCCTTTACCTTTCTCCTCTACAGCCACTCGATTAACTTCCTGATTTGCTTCAACTTTTGTTTCGATTTCCTTAACAATCTGCAAAAGAAGAATATATGATAAATATCGTATATGTTTGTTATGTTTTGTTTTTCAAATTCCGACTGAAATGGCTTGAAATTTCTACATAAAAATTGAGACCTTAAAACGGTCTTTCCCTATTACCCTTTTCAAGACGTAGCGTATGTTGTATTTATAGTTATGCATTTTAGGCAAAAGGTAATAGTAGTAGTAATAGTAATAATAACAATGAATAACAATAATGACAATAATAACAATAAATAATAAATAACAATAAATAATAACAATAACGATGATAATAACAATAATGATAAGAACAACAAGATCAACAATGATAATGATGATAATAATAGTAACAATAATAATAATGATAATAATAAATAGTTATAATAAATACTAATAATAAATAATAACAATAATAAATAATACTAATAATAAATAATAACAATAATAAATAATAATAAGAATAATAATAGTAACATTATTAACAAAATTAACAATATTTACAATAGTAAACAATATCAACAATAATAGTAACATACAAACGAAACGGCAAAATACCTTTTCCTCCAACCTGACCGTCTCTTCGATATCCTCCAGCACAACTTCCTCGTGTGCCAACTTCGGTGTCACGGTGCTGGTTGTGGTGGTCGAAGTGGTAGCGACGTCGGGCCCGAGGAGCTTCTGCAGCTGTGTCTCACTCGTTGCCAGGATTTCGTCGAGTTTCTCGTAGTATGGGCAAGTCTGGGGACGAATTGAAAACCCTGAAATATCTGTAAAGGCCTTGTGATTGCCTATGTGATCATATCTACTTAATGATGATAAAAAAGGCGGGGGATGGCTAGTAGTATTCTTCTATGTTTACGACAGAATGGTACTCACTTCTCCTTGAACGATCGCGAACATCTTTTTGGGATCGACGCCCATGGCGGTGAACTTCTTATGGCACTTGGCAACTGTGTTAGGAGGCAGCGTGGGCGTGCGGCTGAACACCCAGGCAAACTCTGCCCTAAATCCGAAGTACTCGAGGCAAGAGTAAACGCAGGAGTAGGAACGATAATCTGTTGCAATGATCTGTTGGTGGATGCAGCATGGTAAAAGCTAGCGGCCAGATTAAGACAAAAACAAAATAAACAAAACTGGTAAAAATTGCATCACCTAAAATAAATATATAATAGAAAAAGCGGGAAAATAAAAAGGGAGAAATCTAGCGAAATCAATAATCACAAATGCTGAAAACCAGGTCCTTTACATAGTTTAAGGAACCTTCTACGCCCAATGGATATTAGATTACATTTTATTTTACAAGATGGAATATATTTTGAGACAACGGACGCACAAATGACACAGATGAGCTGACCTGGTAAGGTGCTGCAGGCACTCCCGAGGCGTCGACGGTCATGTACGCAGGGTCTGGCTTCTCCACATCATACTCTTCCACGTGCATGACGGCTCCCTGGCGAACCTTCTCGTCCTCGTCGGTCAAACCTCGGGTCGCCACATTCATGTACTCCCCTGTAAAATTCAGGAACCTTCAAGGAACTCGATCACAGGGAAAGCCTCGCCGAAAACAAATAATCAGAACTCGTGTAGAGAAGGCACTTCCCTCCAGGAAGCACCGGCAATAAAACTAATCGGGGATCAGCGGATTGGTTAGGAAGGAACTCGCGCACGAGGCCGAAGCCCCACCTACAACCTCGCTGCTTTGATATGCGCTGCCCGGCTGTCCGATAATTCATTATGAAACACGGAGACCGTACGGCTTACTATACTCCCTCGCCGATATGCAAATCAATAAATGCCTACTTCCTAGAGTCAATTTGTTGCTACATAGTTGCTTAGGCTGACAAAGTAAACAGTAAATACAGAATAATAAAGATGTGTGTCACAGCGCTGTGACTAGAAATTGGCAAAGCAATATTTCCTGAAAAAGTAACTTTCGCAAGAGAAGTGTCAGACCGGCTGCTCGCGAGACACGTGAGCCTGGAAGAGCAAGAGTGCGATGACATGAAACATGAAACGAAATAAAAAACACCAGAAAAATTGTTTTATGGTCAACAGTAGACAAATGTTAACCCTTCTTGAAAAATGAGAATAAATGAATTTATATACAAAATGTGCCCATCATACATTAATCAAGATTCCTTGTTTATGGGTCATTTCACCTACTAAATCAGATATTAACTAGCTTGTGAACGATTTTTTTTTTCTTTTTTTCTTTTTTAAATGTCATGTTTTATTCTTTACTAGAATTATGCATAAACACGCTGAGAGAGAGAGAAAACACAACACCCAACACCAACACACACAACACACAACAAACACAACAACTACACACACACAACAAACAACCACAATAAACACACACACAATACACAACACAACATACATCACAAACACACCACAACACAACAACAACATACAACACACAAACACAAAACACAATAAACACACACACACACAACAACACATACACAAACCAAACAACACAACACAACACACAACACAACACACAACACACAACAAACCACACAACACATCAACACACACAAAACACACACAACAACACAAACACAAAAAAACCACACAACACACAAACACACACACACAACACAACACACACAACACCACAAACACAACAACACAACACACACAACAACAAAATCACAAAAAACAACACTCACACACACAAAAACACAACAACACAACAACACACACACAAAACACACAACACACACACACAACACACACACATACACAACAACACACAAAAACACACAAATAACACCACAACCACAACACAAACACACACACACAACACCAACACACAAACACAAACACACTCAAACCAAAACACAAACATCAACAAAACAAACACACACAATACACACAAAACAACACACACAACAACACAACAAACACAAACACACACAACAAAAACAAACACACAAAACAAAACAACAACACAACAACACAACAACAACACAAAACAATACACAACACATAAAACACAAAAACACAAATACACACAAAACAAACACACATACCACACACAACAAAAACACAAACAAACAACACACATTACACAACAAATACACACAAACACACACAACAACACACAATAACACACAAACAACAACACACACACACATACACACACCAACAAACACAACAAACACAAATATAAACAATACACACAACACAACACATACCAAACACAACACAAACACACAACACACACATAAACACACACACAAACAAAACACACACTAACAAAAATACACAACAACACAACACACACCAACACACAAACACAAAACATACAACAACAAAAATACAACAAACACAAACACAAACACAAACACACAACCAACATCAAACAATACATACACAACACACACAATAACAACAACACAACAACACACAACACAAATAACACACAAAACACACAACACAACAAACACAAATACACACACATACAACCACACCCAAATAACCACCATACCCACAAACACACACACAACACACACACAATACACAACACAAACCATACACACACACACACACACATACACACACAAACACACACAACAACACACACAAACACACAAACACACACAACACACAACACACACACACCAACAACACACACAACACACAACACACAACACACACAAACACAACACAAACTACACACACACACACACAACAACACACCACAACACAATACACACACACACAAACACAAACAACACACAAACACACACAACAACACAACAAACACAATACACACAAACCCAACAAACACACATACACACTAACCACACACAAACAAATACACCAACAACACAATCACACAACACATACACCACAAACACAACACACCAACAACACACACAAAAACCCAACACAAAACACACATACACACACACACATAACACAATACACATACACACACAATACACAAACACAACACACAATACAACCAACAAACAACACACAACACACAACACAACACAAAACACAAACAAACACACATAAACACACAACAAAAACAACACAACACATAAACAAACATACACAAAACACTAACACAATAAAACACAACAATAAATACACACAAACAACAAAACACACAACACAAACACAACAACAACACACAACACACACATAACAAACACAACAACACACACTATACACAACACACCAACACACACAAATAACACACACACACAACACAACAACACAAACACTACACACACACACATATACACACATACACATAACACACACACAACATACTAATATAAATAACACACACACACACATACACACCACACACCAATAACACACACAACACACCACACAACAAACCACAACCAACACAACACACACCACAACAACACACATATACACACCACACCAATAACACACCACACAAAACAACCACAACTAAACACACAAACACACATACCAAACAACAACATATCAACACACACACAAACACCACCACAATAACACACAAACACACCAACATACACACCCATAACAACAACACAATACACACAAAACAAAAAAAACACACACACAATACAACACACACATAAACACAACAAACAACACAACAACACACAAAAAAACACAAACCACAACAACACACAAACACACACACACATAACACACACCCTCACACACAAACAAAAACACAAAAACCACAACACACAACCACACCCCCCCAAACCACAAAACCACAACACACCAACAAAAAAACACCCAACTAACACAAACACACAAACACACAAACAACCACAACCCCCCCCAAAACACTACCAAACCAACAAAACCCCACACACACACTCAACAACCCAAACCTACACACACAACAAACACACCACCACCAACACCACACACACCACATCCACCACACACCACCCCACCACAACAAACCCAACACAAACCACCCAACACAAACCATAACCACACCAACACACAACCCCACCATACCAAACAAACCACCACCAAAAAAACAAACAACAAAAACAAAACACAACCAAACAAATAAAAACACACCAACAAACACAACACACCACCACACACAACCCACAACAACACCACACACACCAAACCAAACAACACACACAACAAACAACCACACAAACACAACAACCCCCTCCCAAAACAACACACCCAAACACACCACACAAACCAAAACAAAAACCACAAACACAATACCAACCCAAAAACTACACACACACACTATACACTACACACACACATAATACACTACACACATATACACTACACACACACATATACACTACACACACACATACACACTACACCACACATATACACTACACACACACATATACACTACACACACACATATACACTACACACACACATATACACTACACACACACATATACACTACACACACACATATACACTACACACACACATATACACTACACACACACATATACACTACACACACAATACATACACACACATATACACTACACACACACATATACACTACACACACACATATACACTACACACACATATACACTACACACACATATACACTACACACACACACATATACACACATTTACACATGTACAGACACAGACATATATATATAAAGACATATACAGACATACACATACACATACACATACACAGACACATACATACACATATACGCACAATAAGAGCCATTTACTCTATCCTGACAACACAGATCAGAGAGCACTGCTGTCGCCAGGCCCGCGAGAGAACAAAGACAGACAGTCGAGCACAATTCGATAGGGATAATCTCTCCCATCGATGAAAAAGGACGTTAATCCTATTAAATCCAGTTAAGGAGTTCATATAACAAAGAAACCTCGTGACCTCTACGATGCCCTACAGAGCGCCTCTACATTTACGTCAGAGCCAGCATGTCTTGCCTATTTGTTGCATTCGGGTATTTATTTGTTGCATTCGGGTATTTATTTGTTGCAATCGGGTATTTATTTGTTGCATTCGGGTATTTAAAGTAGTGGCTTATGATGAGGATAAATGCGAGTGAAATGTTCATCAGCCTGCTTATGCAATGACCTACAGCGCGAGCAGCTGCAGAGCGATCGAGGCCGCTTTGCATCACAGGCGCTTGTACTTTTTTTCATTCAGTTTCTATTTTTCATTTTGCTTCTCAAAATCTCTGACGAGTATATCACATTGCTCAAGCAGTTTCGTCTGGTTCCCCGCCTGGTTCCCCATGCGGGGAACCAGGCGGGGAACCAGGCGGGGAACCAGGCGGGGAACCAGTGCTTAGTGTATCCTCGCCTCCCTTCAGTCGCTCCCTGGCGGTCAAGCCAAGCGAGTACCCCATTGATCGCTAATTCCGGGCATCAGGAGGGAGATCCGTGAGCGCCGCCCCTCTGGAGTCGGGTGTCGCCCAGGGTCCGCTCCTGAGGCGGCGGCGGCGGCGGCGGCGGCGCGCTCGCCCTTCAAGGCGCAACTGCCTCCTCCTGCGTCTGTATATGCGATTTTATTTTCTGCATTTGATACATTGCTGAATCTTGATGATACATTTCCTTGTCATGATGGTTAGTGTAATTGTCGTAAAAAAAAAAAAAAAATTGCATCAGATTA
This sequence comes from Penaeus chinensis, assembly GCF_019202785.1. Classification (NCBI taxonomy): domain Eukaryota; kingdom Metazoa; phylum Arthropoda; class Malacostraca; order Decapoda; family Penaeidae; genus Penaeus; species Penaeus chinensis. The sequence goes on from NC_061833.1 coordinate 7,260,853, forward strand.
TATACGACCTTCACAGGACAGATTGCGACAGGAAAACGTCCAATCCCTTATAATTCCGGTAACTTTGCCTACGGTCGATGATATAATCGCCTGCCAGTTATCATAACATTGTGTCATCTTTCCTTTTTATCTTTAATTCATGAGCACCGCCGCGGCATTTTGCGATTGTAAAGACATTCTTTGTACCATTTCCAGCTTCTGCACTTTGCAACTGTAACCCCATATTTGTTAAAAAAAAAAAAAAGGAAAAAAAAAACAATGCCGATTTCGAAACGCACTGACTTTGGAAAAAAAATCCTCTAAACGGAAGATTTCTCCAGTACAAAAGGATGCCCGATTCTTGTGCTTTTATCAGCGGCTCTAGCAGTACTGGGGTCAGGTTGCTGCAACGAGAAGCCTGATCTGCACTCCCTTTCATGCCTCGCAGTGGCTGAGGAACATAAAACCATTTCGAGGTTTGGCCGAGTAACCGAAACCATAGATGCGTTTCCTTTTGACATATTACATTAATACTTGGCACTCAGTGAGGCATGGTAATTACTTATCAACAACCACTGGCGTATGGCACGATCAACAATCACTGACGTACTGCATGATCAGTCGAAGGTGAAAACATAGACAGCAATCTACACTAACAGCTGAGAGGCTGTGGCACGGACTTTTGCAATATGCTAGATCTCCGACATGTACAGGAGTGTCTACGTAGCCTGTATATGATACAAGGCAATCATCACAATGACGCATCTCCGTCCGTAACTCCTTTAGCTTAGCATCTATGCGGTTTTCGGTGTGGAGTTTACAGCGATTGCCAGATTATATGTGAAATAGACTACTCTTTCCTTTTTCTTTGTTTGTACATCCTTTGGTGCAGAAACAAAAGACGTTCAGAGCCCGCCCGTACTCTCCACTTCAGAAGCAATCGTACCCTCTTTGCACTTGCCCGCTGCTATACCATTCCTCTCCACCATAACAGTATGACTCGCCGGTCGTGCACCCAAGTAACGACCGTCTTTAATTCTTTTCGTTTGAATTCATTTTCATTCATCTCATAAATAGTCGTCTCAAGGAAATAAATTAATTTCATATTATCCTGCAGTCCAATGTGTACCGCAATTCCGCTTTGGCAGAACAGCTTCACCCTGTCATACACATACACATACATATTGTCATTTTCATGAAGTTTTCCTGTCATCTCCTCCTCCCTCCCTGCACCCTCCCTCCCCAGCTACCCACTCAGCCCAAGCCCACGTCCGTGAGTGGTTGCCATAGTAAGCCGCAAATCACGCTCGGCATCTATCTCGATTATCAAATTAGCTTTGGTTCGTCGCAAGCTCACCATAGGTGGTAGCATCCTGCTGGCGTTGCTAGGCTAGGCGCACTAGACTCTGATATGCTCTCTCTCTCTCTCTCTCTCTCTCTCTCTCTCTCTCTCTCTCTCTCTCTCTCTCTCTCTCTCTCTCTCTCTCTCTCTCTCTCTCTCTCTGTGTGTGTGTATACAAGTTCGCATGCTAAGTCGTTGATGATCCTTCATTGAGGCTTGTGACCCACCTGGCCTGGTGATCATGGGGTGTACTCGATCGATTCATTAAGTGATCCCCTTTTCAACAACAGACATAGTATTTTTTTTCATATTTCCTAGATGAAAACTTCATTTTCATCTACACTGAAAGAAAACTTGACGAAACGACAATAATTATTTTATTTGATAACGAGCCATAGATGAAACACAAAGCAATATTGTTCTGTTTACCAACAAAACCTCTGGCTATTTACAATTGCCTGAAACCCTGCCACGCACGCTAAACAAGTACAGATTCATGTTGATTCGTTTAATGGATACGTTACCACTCGGACAACGACTCGTTTCCCAACGCAGACTTTGCATGATGAAAATACAGGATTCATATGAAGGGAAATGTATGAAGAAAAAATATATATAATGGCAATTGAAATCCCATCGTCCTGAATGAAATAATACGTGAGAAATCGAATTTCTGTTATTCCCATTCAGAGTATCAGCCATGAAATCTCGCCCGTCTTTTGTTGCGTCGTGTGGTTGTGATTACCGTAATCCACATCCATCGCAACAATGCCATGTCCGGGTGGAACAATTGTGGAATAAAAGATAAAAGTCAGGAATGATGGCACCGGTACCCCCCCCCCCCCCCCGCCACAACCCCATACCACCCTACTCCCACATACGCTCACATATATACTTCCATATCCATTCATTTATTTCTTCCTCTTGCTAAGTCTTTCTTTCTCTTTTCCTTATCTTCTCCTTTGTGCACATCTCCCTTCTTTGAGCTTAAATATCATACCTTAATAATGCAATTGACGCTTTCTTGGAGATTTCTTGCACTTTTACCTGTAATCGTAAATATGATTGCATCTGATTAAAAAGAGAAGTTTATTCATTGGTTATTAAGCCTATTTACACATTTTCCTCATATGAAAAAGTGACTAAGAACGTATCCCCGTCAAGGTGTCAGCGATCTGGGCCGCAGTATCTTGTGTCAGACGAGGCAAGACGGCTGACCACGCACGCTCTGATGCTGCCACATCATTTTTTTTACCATTACTGCGGCTTAGGATACGCAAGTGAATATTGCGACGGATACAAACGAAATAATTGTTCGTCAGCTGCTGACGTTCATTTACGGTTGTTTGTTTGTTTGTTTCTACATCCCCTCGAATATACCCGAAAATAAACAATGCCATCGATCCGGGCCTTAGCTATGCTTGTAAGACTTCTCAGAAAAAATATCCGGTTTATGTAACGGTGAAGATGCCGCTTCAGGTATGACGAAGCTTCGAGACAGGCGGACGAATTAGTATCAATATGAGGTCCAAGGCCAGGATGGAGTAAGAGGTCTCAGTAATAAAACGTAAATGAGATCCTTATGGATTACAGGAACAATAACCACGCGACGTAACAAGAGAAACGAGATACCGTAGCCTTTTAGAAGGATTTCTTGTACACTTTTCCATTTGGTTTATACGTTTGTCGAACTTCATGGTTTCCGTTATTTTGTATCAGTAGAGATGTACCGTATCCTTGGTACAGACTTCGCCTTTAACCGTACAAGATGTAAGGCAAGATATTGTGTGTTGGGTGAAATCAAATCTTATTTTTTTAAAAAGGCAACCGTGGCCTCATGTCGTTATTTACTAATTACAAGGAATTTTTTTTTTTTTTTTTTTTATTAAGGTGCCATTGATAATAATGAGGAATGTATAGAAAGTAGCCTACTTATCTACATACAGGGTATGGCGGAGCAGTTACAAGTCTAAACCTGTCTTTTGTCAAGTTTCCATCAATTGCATATTTCAGCCTGCAAGTAAAAGTGCAGAAGCGGAGAGTGAGGCTCTGAGCGTCGGTACCGATTTTTCATCGTCATCAGTCAATTGTGATGATGCTGGTAAAACTGAATTTTAGACATTTGCTCAGCTATGATCGTTACCATAAACACCACATTTCTTGCCTTGAGCTCAAGTTCATTTGTCGTCTTAACCTTCAAAATGCGTTATTTTTTGTTTTATTGTTTTGGTTTGTTTGTTTACTCTTGCTTCCTGTCCTTTAAATCGGATGATCAGAGACGAATATGATTCTTGTTGCTATATTTGAATTACTGCGGGCTTAACAAAACCTTCTTCAATATTTTTTTTGTTTTTGTTTTTGTTTTTGTTTTTGTTTTTTTTGTTTTTTTTCAAACGTGGACGGTATTATTTCTGTCTACTGTTACTGAAACCCTTGAAGCCGGAAAAAACGTGCACTGCTTGTCCACCAGGTTATATCGCAAAATATCTATTTTTTCGCACTACCCTACTTCTTTCAATGTCATTCCTTTTCTCGGGGAAATCCTAGTAAAATTATATATGTGATAATATTTACTATAATAATTGAGTGACACGATTTTTAAGAAAATATGACTTATGAATAT
>NC_061833.1:7277296-7279796 GCF_019202785.1 Penaeus chinensis
GCTGGGAAACCCCGAAGGGCATCGAGAAACGTTTCCCAAAAGATTTTTTTTTCCTTTTAAATTTGGGGCCCCTGTCGTTCGGGGTCTGCAGATTATTATTCTACCAACGACTGCAACTTTTTGTCATCTCCCAAGAAACCCCTTTTTCAATTGCCTAATTTTTTGTTTTCCCATAGGGGTAAAGTTTAAGGGTTTTTACCCTTAATCTTAATGCTTCGTACCAATATATAAAAGACTGCGGAAAACCCTTTCTAAAAATTAAAATTTTCCCAGTGATTTTTGGACCTTTTGGTTTTGTAAAAAGGGTATCAAGTTTGCGACTAAAACTGGAAATATATTCCCTCCTTTTGTAAAGATGTCGAGATCTTAAAAGTGGTTATTGTTTTTTTTTTTTTTTTTTTTTACAATTATGTGGGGAAGTTGGACTTGCCCTTACAGTACAAAAGGTTTTGTCAGGACATTCAGGAAATGACAATTCCGGAAATGGGGAAAAATTGAAAATTAAAGGGGGAAGGGTAAGTCCCCTAACGGGGAGGAGTACATGCCCCCCAAAGGGTTTGTCATTAAGACGTTTGTTGGTTATGGGAAAATGGAAGGAAAAATGGTGAAATGGAAAAAAACCCTTTAATTGTTGTGAAAGGAAGACGTAATTGGAAATTTCTGCGAAAGTTTTTGTAAATACTGAAGGAGGGGGTGTATGGGTAACATGTAGAGGGGGATGGAACAGGGACGGAAGGGGAGGTGAAAGGGGTCCAGTACGATTGGTTGTGCCATGCCCGATGTGGTTTTAACTTGTCCGAGGTTTATGGGGAAAAAGTCGAATGGGGGGGAGGGGGACGGGGGCGGGACAATTTTACAGGGGAAGACAGTTTAAGTTATATATAATGTTTTATAAATAAAAAATAACCACACATATAAAAAATTTTTATAATATATATATATATACAAAAAATTTTATATATATATATATTAAATATATATTATAAAATTTTTGGTGTGTGTGTGTGTGTATGTGTCATATTTTAAAACATAATTTACATAAAAAATGTGATTTTTAAACCCCCCCAAAACATAACAAACACATATACAAATACATACAATATACAACATAAAATTTTTGTGTATAAAAAAAAAATTAATAATAAATAAATATATATATATATATATGTTTTTAAATATGTGTGATATATATAATATTTTTAATATAAATATTTTAATAAATGTGTGGGTGGGGTTTTGTGTTTGTGTGTTGTGTTATATAAAATTTTTAAAAATTTTTGTGTTATAAAATTTTTAAAATTTTTTATTTTTAATTTGTTTTTTTTTTATAAAATATAGAATATTTTTTATATGTATTATAGGTATATATATATATTGGTTGGAAAAAAAGGGGGGTGAAAAAAAATTGGGGTTGTTTTTAAAAAAAAAAAAAAAATAATTTAATATAAATATGTTTTTTGTGTAATGTGTTTTGTGCGTGGGTGTTGGGTGGTTTTTTTTGGCCCCGCGCGCGTGGGGTGTTTTGTGTGGGGGTGGGGGTTGGGGTTTTGTGTTTTGTGTGGTGTGGTTGTGTGTGTGTGTGTGTGTTGTGTGTGTGTGTGTGTGTGTGATTGTATGTTATGTATGAATATGCATATATGTACATACACAAACACAAACACATACACATACACACACACACACATACACACACACACACACACACACAACAATATATATAATATATATATAAAAATAATATATAAACATATATATAAAATAAATATAATATATAACATATATGTGTATATATGTATATGTATGTATATGTGTAAATATATCTAGGTGTGTGTATGTAGTAAAATGTATGTACAATCATATTAATATATCAATATATAAATATATATATATATATATATAAAATATATATACATATAATGTGTGTGTGTGTACACACAACACACACACACATACACACACACACACACACACACACACACACACACACACACACACACACACACACATATATATATATATATATATATATATATATATATATATATATATATATTATATATGTATATATATATGTATATATACATATATATATGTATACATATAAGTATGTGTATATATATGTATACATATGTGTATATATATATGTATGTATATATATGTATATATATGTATATATGTATATATATATATATATATGTGTGTGTTTAGATATAAATATATGATATGTAAACACACATACACACACATACACACACACACACACACACACACACACACACACACACACATATATACACATACACACACACACACACACACACACACACACACACACACACACACACACATATATACACATACACACACACACACACACACACACTCACACACACACACACACACACACACATATATACACATACACACACACACACACACACACACACACACACACACACACACACACACACACACACACACACACACACACACACACACA
>NC_061833.1:7284796-7287296 GCF_019202785.1 Penaeus chinensis
TAAATTCCAAAAGTCAACTATCTTGCTCGTTAACTCTGTTGTATTTCCCCTGTTGTTGTATTTATCTTTCTAGGAATGATTAAGGAATCAGTTAAACTACAGTCAGTGTCCTTATAATTTCTTCTTTGCATGAATACTTCTTCAGTTGCAAGGGATTAGCCTATTTGCGATTAAAGTTGTCAATATCTGGAAACTGCTTGCACAAGATACAAATTTTGAAGTATCAACCACGTCAATTTGTGACGTGCATGTATAAAATTTGGCATTCATAAGATGCGTCAATCAGTTGATCATATGCAAAAGTCTTATTTCGACGGATAAGACTGGGAATAAGCAGCTTAGGATACCTTTCAACAGACCTGCGTGGGGGAGGATGACGCTTTTACCCCAGCTGTTGCATCAGCCATACGTCAGCTGAGTATCATGCCGGTACGAGGAAGAGCAGATCATAGGTAGATGACCGCTGACGAAGGCTGCATTAATTGATTATCATGCTGAAGTAGAAGTAGGCGGTGAACCTAAGTTTCCACGCTGGAAAGTGGGAACGGATCTTTTTCTTCGAGCACCGCATCAGGGCATGTGGCAATCCCGTCTTGTAAAATACATCCCGAGGTCAGCGCATTTAGTGTAGATGGAGATGTACAGAGACCATGAAAAATGAAGGATAATTTATTTAGTGCGTGCCATTTTACAGGTTAGCGACATCGAGGTAAAGAATGTTCTCGTTTTATAGGTTGTGGCGGCGTGCTTAAACTATTTCGCAAGTATAGATTCTGTTTTACACTGATAAGGTCGAGCTATATTCAGAGAAGCGTGACAAAAAGAAATAAAGAAGATCGACTGGCAAATGTGAATCGATAATGTCAGATGTGCCAAAGGATATTTCTGATAAATACCTCTTAAGAAGCACAGCAGGATGTTCTGACCACAAGAGGGTATGTGATCCAATAACGCAGGTGTCTTTCGCTGCCTACACTTCCATAGCAGCACAGGAATCACAGATCGACAATAATGTTGCCATAATTGTGTATAGCAAACCTCGAAAATAAAGCCCATAGGCCCATGCATGTATTAAAGAATCACGTGGTATAAGCAACGTGTAACACTGTAAGGCTTCTGAGGCATTTGAAGGTCATCCGATCTTGATAACTCGAATTCTCTCTGAAAAATGTCCGCTAATGGTAATCCACCGTGCTTTCAGGGACCATGCTTTCATCGGGGGATTACTGAGTGCTTTTAATTCCGAATGCCTATTCAGTTTAAGTTATAGCTAAGTGATGTTGAAAAGTATGTATGTAATCATAAGACATAAAACACTCAGTTACGCACATATATGCACGAAAGCATATAAACGACAAATCCAACCAGAACACGACACACATATGCACCCACCCAAGATACGGATTTACATATATAGGTATATATGTATATATGTATATATATGTATATATATGCATATATGTGTATATATATAAATGTATATATGTATATATATATATATATATATATATATATATGTATATATATATATATATATATATATATATATATATATGTATATATGTATATATGTGTATATATATATATATATATATATATATATATATATATATATTCATATATATATATATATATGTATATATTTATTTATATATATATTCATATATATATGTATATATATATATATATATATATATATATATATATGTATATGTATATATATATATATATACACACCCACCCAAGAAACGGATTTATCTATATATCTATATCTATCTATCTATCTATCTATCTATATATATATATATATATATGTGTATGTATGTATATATATATATGGTAGAAAAACCCACAATGTAAAACTATATTTATTAAAAGTGAGACACGGGGCAGGTGAGGACAGACAGACGGAAACGAAGGGAGGTCAGATCAAGTCGGAGGGTCGGGAGGACTGTGTGCAGGGTCCGCCCGACCCTCCGACCTGATCTGACCTCCCTTCGTTTCCGTCCGTCTGTCGTCACCTGCCCTATGTTACCGCGTTACCTCTCCTCTCTCTGTTTTATACCCCCACCTCTCCCTTTTCTCTTCACACCTGAGGATGGAAACCAGGTGGATTCCGAAACTGTTATCTCACTTTCAATAAATCTAGTTTTACATTGTGTTTTTTTCTACCATAGTATCATTTTTTTCTTCGTAGAATTACTGTTATTATCATTATCATCATTAATTTCATTATCATCACCACCATTGTTGCTAATTTTAGTTTTGTTTGGTACGATCATTATCATCATTATTATTGATATTGTAATTTTTATCATAATAATAAACTATGGCAGTGGCATCCATACCTATTTAGATATTAGAAAATCTCTAGGTTGACATATGTATACTAGTATCAAAAAGGGTGGTAGTATTTTACATCTGTCGACCATTTCCTTGCACACTTAGTGAAGATGATTTTCTACTGACAGTTTTTTTTTTCAGATGAATTGGGGCAGCA
>NC_061833.1:7297296-7307296 GCF_019202785.1 Penaeus chinensis
ACAATGTTGAAACTGATATGTGGGAACGAATGTTTTAGTATCTTACGTAATTGTTTACGAATGGTGAAGCTTACATATCCGAGATACGGCAGTTTTATATACTTAGTTTCTTTGGGAGAAGTATGGATTGGTGTGGAAGGGAATAGTTTATTATCTAAGAATGATCTAAGAGTTTTGTATAAACGAAAGAAAACAAAAACAAAAAAAAGTCAGGGTATCGATTGATTTGAAGTAAAATGCTCTGTGGGTTTGATATTTAATGGATGAGAAACTTAAATAGTGAAAATTGGTTTTCTGTAAACCATAGTAGAAAGGCGTCCGTTTTCTTTGGATCCCAGTGTGTCATGGAGAGAAAGTTTGTTTTCCTTTTCTGTTTCACACGTAAACTTAATGTTTGGATGTGGTTCATTTAGATAAGACAGAAATTGATCAATAAGTGATTGCAGTTTGAACAAAAGAAACGTATCATCTATATACCTTTTGTAGAATATTAGTTTGAAATTATCTGTTTAATTTTTCAACCAATATTAATTCCCCCTGACATGTTTAGGGGCGTGGTCACCCCCCTCTGGAAGGGGAAAGGGGATCGTTGGGACTGTAGCAACTACCGTGACATTACACTGTTCAGTATACCAGGCAAGGTTTTCGTCCTGTTTGGGGAACACGTTCAGTCGATCCACACTTGCGGTGAGGACGTTGAAGTCACAGAGAGTTTTGCATACCTTAGTAGTGTAGTCCATATCTCCAGACCAAGAACTCAATAGACGGACTGATCTGGCAGCAGGAGCCATAAACTCGATCAACAAGAGCATTTGGAGATACCTGTGCAGAAGAACCAAGCTACGTGTCTTCAAGGCCTTGATACTACCAGTTTTGCTCTATGGGAGCGAAACCTGGACGCTATCTAGCGCCTTGGAGTCTCGTCTTGATGCTTTTTGTAACAAGTCTCTTCGCCGGATCGTTGGGTACACTTGGCAGGACCATGTGACCAACGGCTACACCGGGAGACTGGTATGGGATCTGTTATTTGCATCCCTGTGGATGACCCTGCCCGTCAGGTTGTCTTTCTGCGAGACAATCGACGAGACTTGCAGTGAGGAGTTAGAAATGGGCTGAGTGCCTGCCTGGAGACTCGCCATGAGGGACCCTCGTGGCTAAAAGCGAAGGATGGATGCGATAATGCGCCCCCGTCGCCGTTAGCTCCTTGATGATGATGATATTCATGATGGCATATGAAAGCGTTGACATAACTTGGGCCAAGAGATGAATCCATAACCACGCCGTCTATTTGAGAAAATAATTGGTTATCAAAAGTAAAACAAAAAAAATCTCTTGTTGCAACATTTACAAAGGAATTAAACTATTTTCTGTTCAGGCCAAAATGTGATAAGAACTCACCTGATATGGTGTCCGACATTATCTGTGTGGTTTCTGACAGAGGATCGTTAGTGAATAATGATTCAACATCAAAGCTAGCCATTACTGTTGAATCTTCAATGCTAAGTTGTTTGACTTCATTCACGAAATACAAAGTGTTGGCATCGGTGTACTTATTTATGGTTAAGGATTGGAGGATTTGGACAAGAAATTTAGCAAGCTTATAATTAAATGTACACATTTAGGATACGATTGGACTAAGGGGTGTACCTATCTTGTGAACTTTAGGGAGGTCATACAAACATCCGGGTATAAAACCAGAAGCAAAAATATAATTATATATGGCTTCGTTGATGTGTATTTTAGAGGTCTATTCTATTTAATTTATCTTCAAATTTGAAGTTTGAATTTAGACGAGTCTGAAAGAATGCTAGATATTTTGTTATAGTAATCAGATTACACAGCCTTTCCCTTTGTCTGGTCTAGTTATCCCAGTGAAGAACCTTGGTATATTGTTCTTTGGGATCTACATGTATTTATATATATATATATATATATATATATATGTATATATATATATATGTGTGTGTGTATGTGTGTGTGTGTGTGTGTATATATGTATATATACATGTTTATGTATACATATATACATATATATGTGTATATATATGTAAATACATATGTGTGTGTGTGTGTGTAAGGAAGAATTCGCTACAGGAAGGTAGCTGCTGGGGACAGAGGTGTGAAGCTATATGTTATTTATATATATATATATATATATATATATATATATATGTGTGTGTGTGTGTGTGTGTGTGTGTGTGTGTGTGTGTATGTATATATATATATATGTATATATACATATATATACACATATATATGTGTATATATATATATTTGTATTTATATGTATGTATGTATGTATATGTGTGTATATATATGTAGACATGTATCTATGTATGTATGTGTATATGTATACACTAATAAGGAAGAGAAACACCAGGGCTGGGGTCACCATATTTATTGGGCGACTTTTCGGATTAATTAACATAAATCCATTTTCAACGCAAATTATTAGGATAAACTCCAATATATGAATGACTCTAAAATGATAATATAGAAAATCATAAAATGGGGCTTTACAAACTAGAGAAATTGGAATGAGCCATGAAAAAAAATAAAACTAAAGTAAGTAAAACCTGCAAAACAAAAAATAGAATAAGAAATTAGATTACTAGAACAAAAAGACCGGACGAATGTATGTATAAAAACAAAACAAAATGAAGCGCAATGAATACATATAAAACAAATGGGCACTACATACGGCCAATGGGTTATGCTTCAAAAAAAATAATAATAAATAAGAGTGGTTTTGAGGTTTCATTGTTACTGAGTGTTGGTTTATGTATGTGTGTAAGTATGCTCTCCATGACGAGGAGCTTCCGGTGGTATGGAGTGCTTGCCAAGACTGAGAAATGTTTGTGATGTATGGGGTGATCTGTGTCCCCAATTCACAACGCTCGAATAGGAAATTTACTCTTGAGCATGAAAATTATGGGAAATTACGTTTTTTGGACGTTTATATTCACCATTCTGATGACAGGTTTGATGTTTCAGTATACAGAAAACCTGATGTTTCGCTTTTTGATACGGCTGCGCTTCTCCACGTAATGAACCTATCACAATTGTCTTGACTCGTCGTTATATATTTACATACTCACGCACACACAATTATATATAAATACACATACACACACACGCACTCACACACACACACACACACACACACACACACACACACACACACACACACACACACACACACACACACACACACACACATACACACATATATAAATACACACTATAAACAACATCCGTAAGGTGGCGCTCCACACATATGTCCCTGACTGAACAAAGGCTGCACCTTCCTCTCGCAGTACTCCTGAGTTTACCTTATCACAGGGAGCAGTCACTTCTCACCTTCCACTCCTGAGCCTGGTTTACGCAAGGACCTTCCAGGTGACCTAAATCTCCCCCTCGAACAAGTCCTACGACTCACTCCCCTTGTCACGGCCGGATAAATCTGACTCTCCAGTCTGCGGAAGCAAGCGGCGCCCAGGAAGGAGCCGCTGAATAAAACGGGGACATTCTCCACACCTCGGCAGAAGGAGTCCGGTTTGCATCCACTCGCCTTGAAGTGAATAAAGCCGAAAGCCAAGACCACTTTCATTATCCACCCTAAGTCCATCTCACGTGTCGTTTACACCACACACACACACACACACACACACATACATATATGTGTGTGTGTATATGGTTGAAACCACATTTCGAGGGAGCTAGGGCTACCGTGAGAACAAAATATGGCAGAACAGACGAGTTCACGATCAAAGTCGGTCTGCACCAAGGGTCAGTACTTAGTCCCTTGTTTGAAGGTAAACACCAAGAAGACTGAAGTTATGGCAAGTAGCAGGAGGGATGTGGAAGTGAACATCAAAGACAAGGACAATGCTAGGCTCAAGCAGGTTCAGGAGTTCAAATACCTTGGAGTGACCGTAGATACCAGAGGAGGGTCGCAAGTGGCTCGAAGAGCTAGAGTGGCAGCAGCATGGAACAAGTGGAGAGAACTGTCAGGTGTTATCAGTGACAGGAAGATGCCTAGGAAACTCAAGGTGAAGCTATACAGCACTATAAGACGACCTGTGCTCCTATATGGGGCAGAAGTATGGACAATGGGAAAGAAGGAGGAGAGGATACTGGAAGCGACAGAAATGAGGACGTTGAGAAGAATCAAAGGCGTGACGCTGAGAGAAAGGGAAAGAAGTGCTGACATCAGGAGAGAACTGGAAGTGAGTGACATCAACGAGAAGGTCAAGAAGATAAGAATGAGATGGTACGGACATGTGAAGAAAAGAGAAGGAGGACATCTAGCAAAAGTGGCTATGGAAAGTATAGCACCAGGAAGAAGGCCGAGAGGAAGACCAAAGAAGAGATGGAGAGATAACGTGAGGGAGGATATGAGCCCCTTCGGCGTGCGTCCGGAAGAGGCCCTGGAAAGAGAGACTTGGAGACGGAAGACCGGGCGGCTGACCCTGCAGGGCAGCCGTAAAGGAAAAGAAGATATATACATATATATATATATATATATACATATATATATGTATATACATATATATATGCATATATACATGTGTGTGTATGTATATGTGTATATATATATATATATATATATATATATATGTATGTATATATATACATATATATATCTATATATACACATAAATATATATATATACATATATCTGTATATATATGAATACATATGCATATATATACTAATTTTTATATATGTGTGTGTGTGTGTGTTTGTGTGTGTGTGTGTGTGTTCATTTATATGTACATATATATATATATATATATATATATATATATATGTATATATACATATATATACATAATATATATATGTAGATATACATATGTATACATATATATATATGTATATATACATATATATACATATATATACATATATATACATATATTATGTATATATATAAGGATAATCGCTAGGAAAGCTGGTTATGTGGCAATGACTACGTCAGACAAATTATTCATTGTGTGTGTGTATGTGTGTGTGTGTCTGATGTGTAACGAATCTTTCCTGTCCATGGTGACATAAGGATAGGCAATTCCAGAATCAAGTATCAAAAGAGTGGTTCAGAAATGAATAATTTGTCTGACGTAGTCATTGCCACATAACCAGCTTTCCTAGCGATTATCCTTATATTTCCATAGTCAAGGAGTCATAACGACATTAAACATTGATAGGATAATCGACTGAGTGGTATGACAGACGCAATACCTCTCACTTTGAAACGTGACGGCTAGTGAGGATGCCCACCAGAGCTCTCATACACAGACGTCATTGTTGCGTTCATTACTTGCAACGTTCCCAGGCTCATTAAAAGTGTGTAAAGGCGTCACTGCCACCACCCGATTGGTACGTTCGGAAACGAGTGAGTGTATGGTGTGAGAAGGGATGCAAGGTCAGAAGAAGTGTGGAAAGGAGCGAAAGAAGTGTGTGTATGCGTGTGTGTGTGTGTGAAGTGTAGTTGTGGAAATGAGCCGAGGTGAGGTAGGCGTGGAGAGGCGTGTACAGATGCTTCGTCTATACTTTAGGGTTTTTGATTGTTGGCCTTGTAAACTTTAAAACTAAAATATGTTTAGGCCGTTATTCAGCCTTCCTTCTTACAAAGGAGTCGGGGACTTATCAAAAGTTATTATAAAATTGTCTATTTATTTTGTAAAACAAGGCTAAAACGGAACATAAAACGAAACATGGCACAGTAAAACAAACACTAAAACACAAAAGACGAAATAGACATAAAACACTGTAGAACACGAAGCACAAACATTAAAACGAGAACCACCTTCTCTCACGTATAATGCAACTTAAAAAACTTATCTTATATTCTCGAGACCACCTGCACACCACAACCACAGTCAGCAGTTGAACTGCCCTCGACCTCGGACCGCGCTGCTTGAAGGGCCGGGGACTTTTCATTGTCCCCTCGGCCCGCGAAACTAAGTTTTGGTTCTCATAAGACTTGTATGTAAAAAACTTACAATATACATTAACATTCTCTTATTATGATAATAAAAATATCCTTAAAGTTTATTCATAAGATGAATAAAAGTTCTATGAAATAAATAGTAAAAATTAAAAAAAAAAAAAAAAACATCGTGTACATAGTAAAATAAACTCATAACCTGTTCGGTGTAAAAATGAAACAAATAGAAGGTAAAATATTCATAATAAAGTTAAGATAAAATGATAATAAGAAAGACGAATAAAGGTTAAAAGTTTCTTTAGAAGTTCATTTTTGGTGGTCTCTTTTCAAATTAAGGTCCGTGTAAAACTCGATGTAAAAAGTTTATTAAAACACGAAAACAAACTAAAACAAAAATAAAGCAAATAAAACATTAACAAAGGTGACGAGGCCGCACAGGTGAGTCGCTCCAGGTGGGCTTCCCGTTTTCTGTTGCCGCAGCTTCCTCACCGCGCCGGACATCCTCACCCCCGGGGGATAAAAACAGGGGTTTTGGGAGATCTAGGAGGCGTACGAGGCTGCGACCTCCTCCGTGGAGCGAGGGTGGACACCGTTCTTCATCTCGAAAGGGAGGGGGGCGAAAGGATATATAGGGGACCGTGGGGAACGTACACAGGCGGTCCACTACACCATGACTACCACTCAGGGACAGATACGCTGGTTCTTAAATTCTTCAAAGATATGAAGTGACGGTCCGCCATCAGGGATGAGGGCAAACCAAAGACGCCTTAGTCCAAATAACTTAATAAAGAGTTCTGAACATGGCTCTTCAAAAAACATTTTTCTTTTTTGTGGAAGAACTTAAACAGACTGTTCAAAACCAGTTCTCAATTTGCTTAATTGACGGCTACGGTAAGATTTCTTGCCCTAACATCTCCAAAATCCCACGTCCCCTTGAAGTTTGAATTGATCTAACCAAAAGCAAACAGAATCGGGAAATCAATCCACGGCTGGCTTGCGACAATAGAAACCCTTCGTGAAAACCTATATGGTTTCACTAACAGCGTAATTACAGTACATACATTACAGTACCCTTCTGTGTCTGCACTGGTTCCTGTGTGGATTTGAACAGGGCTTTTAAAGTGACTTGGCATTGGCATTTTCCTAGGTCAAATATAGTAACAACAACCCCCTGAGAATGACACACTCTCACCATCTCTCTCTCCTACAGGAATAAAGGATCAACTCTGACACTAATGATCCAACAACCTTCTCCATAGGAGGCACTTACTGACAGGCGCTCAAGGATTGACCAAACTTTCTGTCAGAGCTGGGATAAACATTTCTGCAGTGCCATGATTTTGAGATATGATGCTCATGACAAAATACTTTACATTCGAACATTTGACCTGGAATGGATACAAGTCTTCTAATATCTTGGAGCATACGTATTCCTAAGGCATATCTTTTAAAATGCATTAAATTCCCGGTCTGAAAGTACTGCAGTCGTGATCACACTCTTGTCAATTGTGAAAGATAAGAGGTCTTCTTCTGACATGCTAATGAATGTAAATCAAATTTGAACTATACTTCCACTTAGTTATATATGTATATGTGTGTATATGTGTATATATATACATATATATCATTGCTGTTCTTATTATCATTGTCAACTATGATTATTGTTATTATCATCATTATCATTAGCATCACCATTATATTTATCATTAGCAATCATTTCCTTATTATTAATATTATCATCATTAATGCCACTATCATTATTATTATTGGCCCAATGCAGACACCTTAAAACTGTGTTATAACTGTGTTCATATCCAAAGTTGTTAAAAATTGAGGGTACGGTAGATCTTAGGAACACAACTGTTGGAAAATTACGACTTACCTTTCAGAGTAAGAAGATGGTAGAGTTAAAGCTAAATGTTTACATGAGATAGATAGTCGTTTGAGTGATGACACTCCTGCAGAGACATTAGGTACCCATTATTCTTGACTGGTATGTTTAGAGTGGTAAAGGCTGAGCAGATTGAAGATGCACCGTAGAATATATTGCGCAGCCAGGTTTTGTGAGTGTATGGGGGTCTCTCTTCTTCGTTAGATTAGGTATTAAGGACAACTTGTTTTTTATATATCCAACCCGACTGTGTTAAATTATATGCAGGAAATAGACGAGGTGTGAACAAATGGTACCATACACCATTGCAGTCTCAGTATAATAGTGCTCCTTCCCCGGTAAAAAAAATAAATAAGAAAATAAAAATTAAAAAAGTCGGATGATGATGTAAGGTTATGTTTAGAGATTTTTAAGAGCGTATTCAGGAAGATTAGTATGCCTTGCCTTATAATGAATATCTCTTCTATAGAGGTAGGTTTATGCCATGGATAGATCCTACTAACTCCTTCAAGTCGTGGGAAATATGCATTATTCATGAAGGATGGCCATTATAAATCCATGATCCTTTGGCCTATATAGATAACACTGTGGCTACAGGGGGTAGTGGGAATTAGAGGGTTTTCGAACGATTGAAAAGTGTTTTTGAAAAAGGAAGTTGCTCTATGTTTTCCCAAATTTAATCGATTGGTGACCACTGCAGGAAATTCCGCTGTAAGTAGCGCGTTGCAGCGGAAGGATGTTTACGATCGCTATAAGTAGCGATTCGTAAACGAGCTATATACAGAAGTCTGTAGCCAATTAGAGATTGATATTATGTATAGTACCTTACCATCCTAGTTCTGACTGTCAGAAAGGGTTGATGGTCACCATGGAAAAGTACTGAGATCGATGGCGGTAGACAATTCAAGCTTCTTGAGCAAGATGCTATGGCTAACAGATCTGACATATAATACTTACCTAGAACCATAAAAGGCAACATTTATCTCGTTAAACATTAATATTTGATATTCACGTCTATGTTAGTTACATTAGCGACAGCTGAGTCGTCAGACGAAGGGCATACACTTTAGATGTAATGCAACTTTGCGGATTGTAGAGAGCGTTCGGGCAATGATGGAATACGAACACACTCTAAATACAGGTGTTCTGAACCTGAGATCCATGGACTCCTACGGGGTCCATGAGGTTAAGATTAAAACTAACATTACTTTTTCATAAAAAGGATTGTTTTTATTTACTGGAATATTTCTGGGGTTGGCGGTCCATAGCTGTCATCAGATTCTTAAATGGGGTCCATGACTCTAAAAAGGTTAAGAACCACTGCTCTAATGTGAACAGAATTAATATTTGCCCTTCTAGGGAGACAACATAATACTCCTTCTAGATCGTCCTTGTAACACTCGATGTGCAGAATATTACACTTACACTTTTCGAGATCAGGAAGCGGTTGGTAAAGACTGAAGAGGGACTGTAGAGCAGAGGTTCTGAACCGGGGTAGCCATGCCCTTTGAGGACAGGGGAAAAAATGCTGAGGATATGGGACTTCGGATACTTGCATTTATCTAATGCATTCATTTATTCCTGGGTGGAATGCTAGATTACTAAATAGCAGCGTTATTCTTTATATCAAAACCAGACTTAAGTGCTACCCTAGACTTCCATGTACCATATAAGAAGAAGTAATGATCTTTCAAAAAACTAACTGGTGATGATTATTTCGAGTGAGGGGGGTGCATTAGGCAATCCACTGGGGTCTAGAATCCCCAAAAGGTTAAGAACAGAGGTTTCACCTAGGATATGCTTGCATCTCGGATCTCCTACGAAATTGATATCACACCTGATTATGATAAATTAGATTTCTGATAAGTATTTTCATTCTCACTATTACTGACCCACCACAGCACCGGGAGTGAGCAAACTGCACTATTGAAATAAGCTTTTAATAGTGCATCAAATGTAAATATAAACTAAGCAATTAGAAAAAAATAAAAATATATATATATATACATGTGCATGTGTGTGTGTGTGTGTGTGTGTGTGCGCGCACACACACACACACACACACACACACACACACACACACACACACACACACACATACACACAGACACACACACACACACACGCGCGCACAGTGATGGCATAAACTGGGATA
>NC_061833.1:7312296-7317296 GCF_019202785.1 Penaeus chinensis
AAATCTTTCAATTGTATGTACTTTTTAGCCACCTTTTACTATTTGGATGTCAGGAGTTTTGGTTATAAACAGCACAGATATACCATGAAAATGTATTAAAACTATCATTCCCCGGGTTACTACAAGTTATTTCATCACTGTATAACTGCAGACATTATAGAGTGCTGAATAAGTTTCAAGTCTTTTTCAAAAATATTATTCATTATAAAATTTACATTATTATTATTATTATTATTATTATTAATTATGCAGACAACAAAGACACAACTCATTACAGATTTTCTGTTTCACTCAGTACCATCATTTTAGCTTCTTCGTTTGATTGGTTTTCCTCTTTTGTGATTATTCCCTGCTTTCTTATACCAAGTATTTTCTCCTTTAATTTTCCAAAACATGCCTAGCGTCTTTAATCACTAAATGCAGCTCTGTCCCCAGCATTGTCCAGAGTCATGATAGAAACCGATGAACATGATTTTTATATATGTGTTTTTATTGTTTATTTATTGTTCATGGAATATTATTTTTGTTTTCTTGGTTAGAAACAATGACCACTTTAGTTACGTAGAAATTATGTTTTCAGTATACCATGATTTATTATTATTTCCTGTTCATCTGCTTATGTTTTGGAATGATGCTTGGTTTTTATAGTTTTGTTTCGTGATTTTTTTTCTTTTATTCTTTATTTAACCTTGTTTGCAGAAACCAACACAAATCAGTTGCAAAGTATAACTTCCAACTCGGAAAATGCAGATGATAAACAAGCTATTAATGATGTCTCTCAGCCCAAAATAGCTACTGAAACACCTGCATCTGAAGGTTTGATACTTCCTTTTAATTTGTTTTTATTTGGATTTTCCATTTTTCTTATTCTTTGAGAAAAGTTAAAAGTAAAAGTAAATGGAAGACAAAAGAGGATGAAGAAAGATTTTGTTTTTATTTATGTTTGAATATGAAACTTATATAAAGTGCGTGTGCGTGTGCGTGTGCGTGTGCGTGTGCGTGTGCGTGTGCTTGTGCGTGTGTGTGTGTGTGTGTGTGTGTGTGTGTGTGTGTGTGTGTGTGTGTGTGTGTGTGTGTGTGTGTGTGTGTGTGTGTGTGTGTGTGTGTGTGCGCGCGTGTGTGCGCGTGCACATATGTATGTATGTATATATGTTTATATGATTATAATTATAACGTTTAATTGCTTTCAGATTTACCAACATGTAGCAAATCAGAGACCTCAGCTCCCAAGAAGGGAGAGAATGCAGAAGAGGCAAGTGACACTGAAACGTCTGAAGCAAATTCAGGCGACCAGTCAGAGCTGCTGCAACAACTTGTAAGTGATGCCGTCAAGAAAGCCTTGTCAGAAAACCCCCTTCTGGCTGCAGTGGGAGTTGATCCTTCATCTGTGATGAAGAAAATTGATACATCAGCACTGATTGCTCAGGCCTCAGCTGAGATTACCCAAACCAAGACAAAGAAGAAGCTGTACCTCCGTCCGCCAGACACTCCTAGTTATAACCCCACACCCATAGAGGAACTCAATAAGCGCAAGAGGTCTGTAGATGGCAGTGATAAGGAAGTGACACCATCCAAGGTTATGAAGTATATCCCATCTAATATGTCAGCCAGTAGTGTTATTTCAGACGTTTTGGAAGGAGAAGTTAATACCAAAAGTTCTGTAGACAGTGAAGCTACAGATTTCTCTTCTGATGATGGAGAAGGTGATAAAAAAAGAGACGATTTTGATATCCTAGAAGAGGTGCTTGCAGAACACTCACAGAATAATAAGATTAAAGTGAAGAAAAAGAGAGTAAGGGCTCTTGGTAAGCTTCAGTATAATTTAAGCATTGCAGAGAAAACCAGTAAAAATTCAACTGTGATTTCAGATGCACAATGTATGTCAAATCTTGACAGTAGTAGCTGTGATACATCAAAGAAAAATTCAACTGAAAGTCAGGACATGGCAGAAGGGTCTTATTTTTTGCCCCCATCTCCAGTTTTTACTTCATCTTCGGATGGATTTGGAATGTTTAATAGCACTGTGTATACTACATCTAAAACTGATAGTGAAAATTGCAAAACCAGTGAAAATGTACCTGGAAAAGAAGAGAAGGAAGTGAAGGAGAAAGAGGAAAAAGAGATAAATCCAGTAAAAGTCAGCACTCCAATACAGAAAAGTGAAGTAAGTGTGAAGCCAAAAGAACAGCCAGGTAAAGTGGAAGTAAAGAATAAAAGCAAAGGCCATTCTTTACTTCCCCAAGTTGTCCATACACTCAGTGCCCCAAAAATATCTAGACGCAATATTAGAAACTGGACTCCGCAGGTTCGGAGCACAGTACCAGAAGTAAAAGACACAGGTGATCCGTTAGAAGAAATATTACAGTTAATGGATGGGGAAGATTCACAGCAAACAGCTGACTCAAAGGAAGATTCCAAAAAGACTCAACAGAGAGTCGAAGCTTCAAAAATTGTTAAAAAGTATAAAGTTGATTTAGATAAGGAAATTCTAAGTTTAGCAAATTTGTCATCAAATAAAGAGGAAATTCAACCACCTCCAATTGAAAATTCATCACAAGAAAAGCTTGAAGTAAACACTACTACTGATAATGAGAAGCAAAAGATAAAAAATACTGTTCAGGGAGAGAACTCAAAAGAAAAACAAAAGAAATTACCAGATAAGGAAACAGAAACTAAGGATTCTCAGTCAGAGAAGAAGGAGAAAAAGAGTGAAAGTGAAAGTGAAGATCCAGATCTTGATTCAGAAGATGAGGAAGACGATCCTGAGAAAGAAGAAAAGCGAAATAAGGAAAACAAGGGAGATGTTTCAGCCAAAGATGATGAGAGTAGTGACTCTGAACATAGACGGGGAAGACACAGGAGAAAGAGGAAGAGGGATCGGTCAAGCAGCTCAGATTCTGAACATTCTTACCACAGAAGAAAGAAAAAGAAAAGTCACAAACGGCGTAGGAAATACAGCCATAGTAAAAAGAAAAGAAAACATCGTAATAGTAGAGGTGACTCAGATGATGATGACAGTAAGGACTCCAACAAAGATGAAGAAGATAGTGCAGATGAGAAGAGTGATGCTAGTAGAGAGGACAGCCAGGATGAAGATTTAGATAAGGTTAAAAAATATAAGAAACACAAGAAAAGAGGAAAGCACCATAAGAAATATAAATACAAGAGAAGGAGAAGCAAGAGCAAGAAAAAGAGAAACCGAAGCTACAGTAGTAGTCGAAGTTCAAGCAGGAGCTCTAGTGAGAGCCGAAGTAGAAGTAGAAGCCACAGCAGAAGTCGCAGTGAAAGCCGTGACAGAAGTCGCAGCAGAAGTCAAAGCCAAAGCCCTGGTAAGAGAAAAATTAAAGATAATCAGAAGATATGTAATAGAAGGGAAAGTGAGGACAGCTTAAAACGAAGAAACTCTACAAGCGATAGCCAAGGAATTACCAAGGATAAAACCCAGCCGTTATCAGTACCAATGCCAGTTGATCCAAGCAAAATAAAAATTGAAAAGGAGCCCACAGTTCCTGATCTGTCAATTGTGAAAATTGAGAAGGACTTGGAACAGACTTCTTCTGTCTCTGGCAAAAAAGAAGAGACTGAAAGTCATGGTGAGAAAAGAAGTTCAGGTGACTCGAGCAATAAACAGGAGAGAAGTTCACATTCAAAGCCTAGTAGTGACATTTCCTCCAAAGAAAGTGAGAAAGCTAAACAGGGCTCAGACAGAGAGCACAAGAAGAGTAGGCAAGATAGAAAAAGTAGTACAGATAGCATGTCTGACAAAGGTTTCTCACAGAGGCGCCAAAGCACAGAATCTAAAAAGTCAGAAAATGAAAGCATCTCAGGAAGCAGTAAACAAGGAATAAAAAGAAGAGTTAGTGAAGATTCTTGCAAGAAAGAAAACTTGCTCAGGATTCTCAGGGTAAAGTCATGTCTATGTTTGATATGGTGATTGCCAGCACTCAACAGGTACAAAAGCCAAAAGTTCTGAAGGAAATCTCTATTTTCGATGCTGTGGCAGCCGCTGGTAAGGACAGCAGTGAAGACTCAACAGGAGAAGACATCGATAGTACAGAGCCTTTTATGAATGATGATTCACTTAATCAGAAGAGTGACACTTCTTCAAAAGGTAAATCAGGCCAAAGTTCTAAAACTGAGAAGTCAGTCGATCGTTCATCCAGTTCCAGTTCTCGCAAAGATAACAAAAATGAGTCCAAGAGAAAGCATTCTTCTAGCAGTAGTAAAGAAAAGAGTAGTAGTCATAAAAGTTCCAGTAGTCATCACAGTAGTTCTTCCAGCAAGCACAAAAGCAGTAGTAATTCTAGTAAACATAGCAATACTACCGTGAGTAGCAGTACTAGCAGCAGTAAGGAGACTCATTCCAGCAAAACCAAAGAAAAATCAGGTGTAACTTCTAGCAGTCACTCGAGTGGAAATGCTAAACATCATAGCAGCAAACACAGCAGTAGTTCAAAGAGTCAAAAGAGCAGCAACAGCAGCAACAGCAGTAGCAGCAGCAGCAGAAAACACAGCAGTGGAAGTCATAGCAAAGATAAAGAACACAGCAACAGTGGAAGCAGTAGCAGTAAAGCTGATGGAAAAATCAAAGAATCTTCCAGAAATAAAAGATTTTCCACAGAAAATGAAGCATCAAATGGGATTTGTGAAAGAGATTCTTGTAATGGTAATTATCATTTCATTTTTTACGTAATGTTTCAAATGGAGATGTGTTTTTGTTTTCTACATTTGAATTAGAATTCTTTTATATATTTTTTTGTTTTTTATATTTAAATTAGTCTTCTTTCGTATGCAAAGTCAGTACCATATTATTCAGTAATTTTAGAATAAGAATTGAGTCCGACATTTCTTCACAGATGGAAATGATTCCCCGCTACCAGACCTTTCTGCACTAGATGAGATCCCACAGGATGATTGGGAGCAAATGATTAATTCCAGTGATAGATATGACTTGCAGCATTTAGAGGTACGACAAAGTGTGGATTTGTAATGCAGTCTTT
>NC_061833.1:7324796-7327296 GCF_019202785.1 Penaeus chinensis
ACTTTTCTTTTATTTTTTAACCAAAGATTTAGTTCATAGGTTGGTGAAGATAAATAAATTGATAATTTAATGATGATAATTATTTAATAAATTGACAGGTTGGTGACTTTAATTACTTTAAATACAGCAGTGATATTTAAACATATAATATTCATCTAATCCTCACCAATGTCAAGTGCATCTGTCCCATTAATTTTATAAAAAGAGGTATGAGTGTTCATATCTTTCCTGTAATTCATAAGTTTATGAAGCATTTGATGTAAAACTCCTCCTTTCTCTCAGGTTTAAACTTCTACAAACTAATGAAGAAATACTTACTCACTGAGGAACAGCTGCGCGAGAATGGTTACCCACTCCCCGACCCAGATGAAAAGGGGAAAGCCATCGTTGCAGTGGTATGAATGCTTTTCATTTAAAGAGATCTGTTAGGTCTTTTTCTTTTTATGTGACAGGGATGTAGATATGAGAATCAAACTTTATTATTTCACCCCTTCGATCCGGTTGACTTGACCATCACATTATGAAAAATTTTGGGTTGAGGGGCAAGGGACGTGAATGTGTGAAAATTTGGCTGTGGGCTGTGATAGCCATTTCAACTGAAGACCAGGGTGACAGGAAAGACTCGCCTTATGTGCACAAACCTCTTGGAAGGTGATTGACTAATTTGCCATTTAGAAAGGAGCTTTTGCATTATTTCCTTCAAAAAATTAGTGTGGAACATAGTTCCAAGAGCCATGACTGAAAGAGCACTGGCTCCAGGGAGGATGCCATGGCCAGCAGCACAGGTTGCATTACAGAAAATTAAAGATTGAAAAAAAAAAAAATTACAGAAGTAATAAAATGTTATTTATTGTTAGAGACTACCTAGAGTGAAGACTCTGTGCAAGTAAAGCAGTCTATTACCATCTGTATAAAGCAAATAAAATGACAAATATGGACATTGGAAAATGGCAAAAAAGCTAAAAACATTTGTGCATAAAAAGAGAAAATAACATTGCAAAGGGGAGGTATAGAGTATTGTCACCACACGCAAGTGCCCAGTCTATAAGCCATGTACCCAGCAGAATGGCTGCTCACACAAGCATAGTGCTCATATTTTAGGCCATGTGATTGCCATAAAGCACCTGGATCCAAGGGATTGATTTATCATTAGTTAATGAAAAGAGAAATCTCAGCTCCTATTTCCCTGCTTGATAACAAATAGTTTTATAATCTGTGATAATCTTGATGTTTAAATAACTTACATTACCTTCCATTTGACACCTTCCAGAGAGACACACGAAAAAAACTCAGTCCAAGTGCTATTGAGCGTTACTGTGATCGGTGCTCAGTGTTATATAAAGTAGACAAATGGGGTTTCCCCACAACAACAGGGCCTTGTGTGTATCACTGGGGACGTGCATACAAGCGCAGAGGTTACTCAGGACTTGAGACTCGCTACTCATGTTGTGGAGGAGACTTGGAATCTGATGGATGTGTCCAAGCAACGACTCATGTGTCACAGAATTATAACCCAGATGAGCTGCGAGGATATGTAAGAACCCTACCCAAAGATGTGACTGGTGGTGATTATGGAGTATATGCTTTAGGTAAGTCAACTGTATCCATTGTAAATTTTTTCACTCATGATAGTTTTATTTTAAACGTGATCCTTGTCTATGTCTCAAAGGATAAAATTAAGAACTAGCTCTCTTCCATTTGTCCTAATGGTCCTGTTGTTTAGCACCAAAGAACCACAACCCTTGTTTCTCCTCCCAGCTGCAAGCTTGGTATTTTGTTTCAGTAATTTTGTTTCATAGCCACACATCAGATACGTATAATGTCGATAGAGCACAAAATTATCCATCAAATACATATGAAAATCAGGATAGATTACTCTCCATGTGCAAATAAAAGATCTAAGAAATATGAAAAAATTAAATATGTATCTAGATGCATTGATGAGTGTCCAGAAGTATAGATAGTTAAAAGATGTGATGAATAATTATATGATGTGTGGAGGGCAATTATGGGAGAGGATGAGATTGGGGGTTCAGCTGGATTAAATATGCCATGGATTACCAGAATCACAACTGCACACTTGCCATGTTTCATTCACAAGGAGATAGAGGCTGGAAAACACAGCTGTTGATTAGCTCAGGGAGAGGAGGACCTACAGGGGAATCAGAGTGAAAGGGTAATATTGTGGGTGGTGCTGACTTAGCACATATGATAGTGTCTCATTCATAACAAAAAAGTCACAGAAAAAAAAAGACAACCAGTTTTTGACAGCCTTTTCACTATTGTAGCAAATTGGACTCTCTGCACATTGTCCAGTTTCCTAAAGTTGTAGCAAATAGGACTGTAGGAGTTTAATTAGCATAATAGTATAATCTGCCAAGTCCTGGTGAAAGAATCTCATATGTCACTGGATTCTGTTTGCATCTCACTGGATTTTGTTTGCATCCTTTTACAATTAGTTCATTCCAATTCAGAATATTATATTGACTGTAGAATATTA
>NC_061833.1:7334796-7379796 GCF_019202785.1 Penaeus chinensis
GAAAAAGAGAGACTGGAGGAGGGAAAGTGGAAAAGGGAGTTGGAAAGAGAGGAGAGAAAAGTGAGAGGAGGGGTAAAAAAAATTATAACAAAAGACTGAAGAAAGAGCCTAAACAAAGTATATAAAAGGCATTTACATAAAGTAAAGGAAACACCAATGATATTTTACAGAAATCAAGTGGAAAAGGAAGAAGGTTATGAATAATATTGAAACAAGTGATTATGTGAGAACAGATGATATTGAAGTTATTGATGGTTTCTGATCCTGCATGGAAGTAACATCGTTTGGTAGTGAAGCACCAGATGTGGGAGATTTCTCTCTTGAAAATGTGAAATATCTTTGGCTTTAGGAACATGTGCCTGATATAACTAAGGTTATTTTTTGGTTAGATTAAATCAGGGTAAGTCTTTTTGTTGTTGTTTGAATGGTCATGTTAGTGTCCATAGAAATATTTCCCTGGGAAAATTCCTCGTTAACAGAGCATTCAAGCTTATTTATATTATCAAACTAATAGCTTGAATACATTTTCTTTTAACATATTTCTCTAATAGCATTTATTAAGATGATGAGTCCTCATGACTGGAAGAAAATGGCAGAAATGAGGATTATTAGTAACTTAAGTTAGTCACACTGTCATGTTATCAAGTACACAGAGTAGAAATATGTTCTGATTTTACAAAACACCATTTGGTTTTCATATTAGAAAGTTTTTGATTGCTTGACCACAGCTATGTAGAAGACATGGGTGATGTTTCTATAAAAGCATAAATTATCTGATAACTTGGAACAAACAAAATCACAGTATGTAAACTTAATGAACATAACTTCAAGCAAGAAGATGATATATTAAAGAAGGTAACCAATGTAGAAACATTAGAATTTTGTTTTTTTCCGTAAACTGATCTCCTTTCATTTCTGTTTGTTATAAGAATATGACATTGTTATTATGCTGTTGAACAGGAATAATGAATATCATTAAATCCTAAACATGAGTAGCATAATTATATCAAATAGTTAGATGGCACCTTAATTATGCTGTTTTACAGTACATTATTTTTAGATGGTTATGAATGCTTTAGAAAAGTTCATCAAAGGGCATTGAGTATGGAATGGTAATTGATTGTTTTTTATAGGGGTGGGGGGGAAATTGCCCATTCTTTGATATTTTTATCTGTATGGTTGATATGGTGCTGACTCACAGTTTCCCTTAATCTGGTATCCCCTCCAAGTATTTCAGGTTTTGGAAATATGAAACATGCTGTATTAAGGTTCTAATGCATGTTTAATGAATTATAAAACATCACAAGTGTTGGAAAATTCAAGTATTATTTTGTGATGATGAATGTAAGGCGTGGTTTGAGCACTTAATGGAGTAATATTTAAGTGTCGGTTGAATGCTACTTATACGGGATACCAAATCATAGCTATTACTACATGATACATTAACAATGGTACAAACAGGATGTACATTCTTTCATTCTTATTATTTTTCTATTTGAATAGTACACATTTAGCTATATTGGTTCCCTAGCTCTAGTCAAACTACTGTGCTTCTTTGTGAATTATTTCAACAGCAATAAAATGTAAAATCTCCATTCTGTGGAAAAAAAAATCTCATTTGATAACCTTCAGTTTCCTTCATGATAAGACTAATTTTAGGGTACTCACTGTATCTCCAGATCTTGAAAGCATCACTTTAATTCATATGAGTTAAAAAAAAAAAAAAAAAAAAAAAAAACTGCAACCAAAATGAGGATACCTTGAATTGTAGATTAGCTATTATACCACTAAATAGTTTTCAGAATGAAAGAAAAGGTAATTCTGGTATATTATATTGCATTGAACTGCAAGAAAACAGTATTTACCTACTTTTTACAACTGCCACTGCTTTTCAGAGAACTAACCAAACTGATTGTGGAAGTGACTGCCCTCTGATACCATATTTCCCTGTTTGGGGGTAAGCTATGTGAGGCCCCATACCCCAGATCCTAATAAGGTGCTCAGTTAGACTCTATGATTTTAGTCCTTTAAGGCCATGTTAGATCATTACTTGCATATGGGTTATTTTGCACTTACTTGGTTATTGGATTTTTTTTTTTTTTTTTTTTTTTTTTTTTATTATATAGCCTGATTTTCATCATAAATATGACAGGCCCTTCAACAACCCCCAGTTGGAGGTGGTACTTTAATGTGTATCAGTCAAACCAATTCCATTGAAAATTAACATTTTATTTGCTCTTGTATGTGTAGAATAAGCAACAACTTCCATGGAAAGTAGTACCTATTTTATTATCTAAGTAAATAACACCATTAACCATTTTTGGGATGTCTGTCATGTAAAATATTTTGAACAGATTTTTTTCACATGTAAAGTAATTTCAACCATTTCATAATATACTTAAAAGAAATATAAATGTAGAGTTGTAGGTGTGATAAACATATGATAAAATATAACTATAATTCTGCATAAAGTTTCGGTTTCTTGGAAAACTTGGATATAGCGAAGCACCCTCTTTTCCATCCCCAAATGGCACCCCTGCTAGAAAAGAGACCTTTCAAAGATTATACCTTTCCCTAGTTGGGCTACAATGATGAACACCTTTTATAGTAGTCCAGCCTTTGGTAGTAGAAGTACCTCTTGTCAATGAGCATGACACACATGAGACACATTTGTCCTGCACTACAGGATAGTATGTTATTGAAAAGGGGTAGAGGAGAGAGCAAATGGAAAACAGCAGTGATTAGTAAAAGAGGAAGGGGTTAAGGGCATAGGATGATTAGATCAAATGAGAGTATCTATGAGTCTGAGGATGGGAGAGGAACACTGTATGAGTTAACTGCAAAAGAGCCATTATGAAACAATCAACGGGTGATGGTTAGAAAAGGGTGTTGGAGAAGTAGAAGTAGAAGAGTTCTGACATTGATGGGGAAGGGGTTGACATGGTCGGACAGGGCAGGACATGAGGACAATGAGGATGAAAAGTAGTAATACAGTGAATAGTGGGTAAAAAATAAAGAGGACTATGCAGTAGGAGATGGAGGATGCTGTGAGAGGAAGGGGTTTAGTCTGTTCAAAGGAGAGGCAGGGGGTTGGGAAACCAGAGTCAGATTTAGATAGGCTAGTTCAGTGGTTTCTAATCTTTTTTATTCTGTGGCCCCTGACCATATACTGTATAATAATCTCCATGGCCGTGTTCAGTGTCTGTCATCCTTTCTGATTTAGTTATTACTAGTTATGAATAGTGCAACGGTGCCAATAGTTATTGGAGAAAAACACAATATAGAAAAATTCCATTTTAATGATATGTGAGATAGATGAACTGTATTCATGTACAAATGCAGAAAAGGTATGGATGAGAATGAAATGCTGCAGAGGGATAACGATGGATATAATCGGCAGACATTCAACTTGGCTTCATTACGTAGATGATGTCCTCGTCATTGTCCCCAGAAAGTCGTGCTTACAATACACACCAACGCAGCTTTACTCCATCCACAAGAAAATCCAGTTCACTATTGAGGAAGAAGAGGATCAGAAATTTCCTTTCCTGAACACTGATCCATTGGGGTAACAATGGCCTACATTTCTCAGTATACAGAAAGCCTACAAATAAAGATGATTATATCCATTACTACTACACCTACAGCCACAAAACAAAATCTAGTGTTGTAATTGGCTTCTTCCTTATAGCACTGAGGATCTGCAGCCCTGGATTTCTTGAGGATGATATTGCCTATATAATCAATTCTTTCATGAAACATCCCCCCCCAATCCTTTGCCCGTTGTTGTTGTGGGGGGGCTTAGGAGATGAAGACTGAGACCCAGTGATGGGGAACTCCTCAACCTTGGGACTCAGCCATCGACTCAACTAATTTTGCATAGTCTTTTTTTCCCACTCATACTTTTCGTTTCAGTTTCTTCATCAATCCCTTCTACTATCCACCTCCTAAGGAGTGAGAGCCGTGCTGAAAGGATGAAAGGCTGACTTTATGTCAGTCCTGAACGGCCTGAGGGAACCATGGGCACGGTATTCCCCTGCCATACCTGGCCCTTACCCCTCAAGGGGACCCTGAGGGGTGGACTTTTTTTTTTTCCCCCAACATACTCCAGGCTTATCATGGCCGATAATGAAGACATAACCCCAATCTTAGGGGCAATGAGGCTTGCCCCTTTATCAAATAGCCCCAATCCCAGCTCTCCTTTGACCACGGCTCCGAACACTGCAACAACTCCCCAATCATCAATGCATACTAGTACAGTATCAACCCTAATCAACAACCAACCCCCAAGAGACATTTCTACTCTCCCAACATGCTCAACTTCAACACCTTTACTCCCACAACCTTCTTCACCACCATCCCATCTCCCCTTATTACTACCTTACAACCTTAGTGCCCACCTCCCCGTAACACTACCCCCCTCAACACTACTCCCTCCTCCACACGTCCCCGCACTTCTACTACCCCCACCTCTACAAGAATCCTAAATACTCTATTTAGCCCAGCCAAATGGGACTGATTTTTCGTGATCCCTCCCACAGCTCCCTACTCTCAAAACACCCTCCTCTTCCAACAATGCCTCCAAAAACAGGTAGGCAAAGTCTCTTTCCGTAGCCGACGCGACCACTCCCGTCTCGTCACAGTAACAACTGAAAACGAAGCTATAGCATTAACAAAACTAACTGATCTATGTGGTAATCCCATCCCTACAGAACCTCATCCAACCCTCAATACTTGCACTGGAACTGTCTCTATCTCCCCCAACAGATTGCCCAATCCATGACAAAGAATGGTCAGATTGTGGAGAGGACTTACTCGCTTGTCTCACAGACTATGATGCAACATATGTACAATGCTACTCCATTCCTCCTAGAGGAAATCGTAAGAAATCCATCAACATTGCCAAAATTACTTTCCGTAGACATGACCTACCCTTAAATGTTTACATAGGTGGGGAATCCCTACCTGTCCGACCATACCAACCTCCTCCTCGTCAGTGCCAAAATTGTTGGCATTTAGGACATCCTGCCAAACATTTCCGTTCCACAGCCAGATGCCCGCTTTGTGCCCAACCTGGCCATACTCGATCAAATTGCTCTGCACAATCACGCACATGTGCAAACTGTGGCGGCCCCCATAATGTAGTTTATAGAGGCTGCCCCACCTACAAATTTGAGTCTGAGGTAGCAACTCTCAGATTCAGACTTGGACTCACTCTACGTGAAGCCAGACAGGAAGCACGTCGACAAGGCTTTTCTCTTACCCCCTACTCCAGTAATGTCGCTCACTCTGCCAATCCCCCTACCTCCCAAGCTCCTACACCCTCTCCTAAACCCAATCCCCCTCCATCTAACTTCCCCTCTTCTACCTCCTACCTTCCCCAGTCAAATTCTTTTGCCATCCTAAACCCAGACACTCCAATCTCTACCCAATCAAATTCTTTTGCTATCCTAAATCCAGACACCCCAATCTCTACTACAGCTCCAACACCTTCCCCTCTCCCTCCCCGCACTACCCGCAGCAGACAGAATAAACGTTCCACCCCCTCTTCCCCTACCTCACAATCACCTCCACCTTCCTTTGCCCCTATTTTTCTGACACCAGACTTCTCTCCTCCCCCCCCCTCCCCTCACAAGAAAACCTTTATCTCACAAAACTCCCCAACCAACTCCACTACAGAAACTCTTGAAGATATCCAGAACTACATAATCGAGTCCCAAACTAGTACTCATCCATCTTCAAATTCTACAACTCTCGCTCCCTCCACACTTGAAGTGACTGCCGATATCCATCCTCCTACTCATATTTTCCCTACACCCAATCCTCCTACCCCATCCCAACAAAACCCATTCCCCCTGACTCCAGCCCTACCTATATTAACCCTCCCACTATCCCCTCTATCCCTTCCACTCCCTCCTGGATACACACGTGAAACCCTCATGTCACAAGTACCCTCTTCCCCAGACCCTCTACCTCCCGACACCCCTCCTGATACAACACCACCTCCCCAACCTCATTCTTTATCGCACCCTCTAGCACATTCCCCTTCAAATTCTCCAACACGCACTGCAATCTTTGCCAGTAAATCAACGAAAGTATAACTATCCTTCATTGGAACATTCGCGATTCCGAATGTTCCTCTTTCAGTCCCACATATTATATTGTCATGCCCACGTCCTCCCTACATAGACATCCCAACTTATCAGACATCCTTACAGAATCTCACACTTTCTGCTTTGACAACCTGATTTCCTTCCTCAAACGCATATATATCCTTCACTTTATCTAACCCCTTTACATTACCTCATCCGACCCTAACCCATTCACTCACCAATTCCTTAACCCAGCTTTAACAACTAATCACTAACCCAACCATCCTTCACAAACATTAACTATAGTGCTATATGACCTTAGATGTCTAGCACATTTATTTTGCTTTTAACCATTAACCATTAACCATTAACCATTAACCATTAACCATTAACCATTAACCATTAACCATTAACCATTAACCATTAACCATTAACCATTTCATGAAACATAAATATCCTAAAGGGTTCCTACTAAACCTCAGAAAGTAGGCAGAGAAAATACTCGCAAGATCAGACCCTGCACCCTCTTCTAATAATTTTCTCATTACCGCCATGTAACATTTCCCAGGCGATCAGCACATATTTCATCAATAGAGTAAGAATCATCAGCACATCCGGGATAGGGATACAAGACGTAATACGAGACAGAAAGCATCCCGAAAGCAACCCTAACAGTGCTGTATATCGCATACCATGTAGCAGATGTGGTACAGCATACTTAGGTGAAACAGGCCAAGATTTCAACACCTGGATCAGCGAACATTGAGCTGACGTCCGTCACCATTGGATTTCCAACGGCAT
The DNA here is from genome assembly GCF_019202785.1 of Penaeus chinensis. Classification (NCBI taxonomy): domain Eukaryota; kingdom Metazoa; phylum Arthropoda; class Malacostraca; order Decapoda; family Penaeidae; genus Penaeus; species Penaeus chinensis. The sequence continues at coordinate 7,341,690 of NC_061833.1, forward strand.
GGTGGTACATGTAAATGAAAACCATAGTTGTAGAAGTAGAAGATCCAGAGAATGAAATAAGGGAATAGGAGAAGGTGATGAAGCATTGGGAAGAATGTCAGGAGGGGAGGAATCTGGAGAAGGACATTGTTGTAACATAAGGGAGGCACATGAGCATCTAAGTGGGAGTGGTAAGGATAATAGGGAAGGATTGGGAATGGTGATGCACATGGAGGAGGAGAGAATGGATGTTTTTTTTTTTTTTTTTTTTTTTTTTTTTTTTTTTTTTTTTTTTTTTTTTTTTTTTTTTTTTTTTTTTTTTTTTTGGTGAGTGGGAGGAAGGGGTAGGGGGAACTTGAGGGGGAGGAGGATGGATACCAGCAAATACTTTGAATGTAGAGTGAATAGACTAAAGGGATTAGAGGGTGGATGAAAGAGCAGATCATTCGCTTGAGTCATGTTTAGAAACTTTTGGATGCCTTCAAGAGCTTCTGGAGGGGAGTTGGGTGGAGAGGTCTGAGAAACAAAGATTTTCATATGAGGAGGAGAAGAGGGGATAGATGTCCACAGATGGGTGTAGGAGAGGATGTGGTAGGGGAAGATGTGTTAGGGGAAGATGGAGTGGAATGTTCAGATTATCTGGTGCAACAGGTAAAGTGAGAAGAGGAGCAGGCACCGGGGAAGTGGTAGTGATTGGAGTATTTGGATTTAGACCAGAAAAGGAATTTGACTAGGGGAGAGAGGGAGTATAGGTAGGATGATTCGGGTAGAGGGAAGAGATACTGGGGGATATGCTGAGACTTCTTGAAAAGATTGGAAGGGAGCGGAGCAAGGTACAGTTTTGGAATAGGTAGAAAGAGAAAAAAAAAATGTCAGTGTGTTTCTTATCTGGCCTCACGTAGAGTGAGGCCTAGTTTGAATATGAGAACTGCTACCTTAGATTCGAGCTTGTAGGCAGGGCAGCTTATATAAAATACATGATGGAGCCATCACAATTGGTACACTTGTGTGACAGAGCAGGACAATATGAACGGTCATGACCAGGTTGAACACACACAGGCCAGCAAGCTGTGGAGGGATGGTGTTTGGCTGAGTGGCCAAAACGCTAAAATTTCTAACATTGACGGGGAAGAGGTCAATATGGCAGGACACTCCACTAATATAAACTTCACGGGAAAGGTCATCTTGGCAATATTGGTGTAGGACTTACTTTGGCCTCTGGGAGGAATGATGTAATGCTGTACTGCCACTTCATTATAGTTGACGAGGCATGCAAGTCGTTTTGACAGTCTGACCAGTCCTTATCGTATCAGGACAATCAGTCGGAGAGACCGAAACAATTCCAGTACAAGTATTAGGGGAGGAGTGAGGTTGGGCAGGAACAGGTTTGCCAGTGGGGTCAGTCAGGGTAGATGGTGCACAAGCTTAGGACTTGGATGTAATTGTGACAAGGCATAAGTGGCGCAACTATAAATAAAAACCTTCTTGTTTTTGGAGATATTGTTGGAGAAGAAGGGTATTTTATTGTCAAAGCAGGGAGCTGCAGGGGGGGCATCACAAAGAATTGATCCCACTTGGCTGGGCCAAAAAGGGTACTCAAAAGGTTTGCAGGGGTGGAAGCAACAGGAGGACGTTGGGAGGAAGAGGGGGTGGTATGGAAAGAGGTAATACGGTTGAGAGGAGGACAATAAAGATGAAGAGTAATAATAAGGGGGATAGACAATGAAGAAGACTGTGCAGTAGAAGATAGAGTTGACCGCAAACATCGAGGAGGGGGTATTTGTATCAGTGGTCAGAGCCGTGGTCAAAGGAGAGGCAGGAAACCAATGAAATCAGATTTAGATAGGCTAGTTGATGCCTTAGTGCCCTTAATAAGGGTACAAACTTCATTGTTAGCCATGAAATAAATTGGGAGAGGAAACGGTCTCCCCCTTAGGGTACCCGCAAGGGGTAAGGGCTAGTTGATTAACAAAGGGAATATTGCGCTCATGGCCGTTCATGTCTGACACAAAGTCAGCCTCTCATCTTTTCAGCACAGCTCTTACACCTTAGGAAGAGGACAGAAGGGGATGATGAAGAAGAGAAGGAAATGGTTAATGGTTAATGGTTAAAGGCAAAATAAATGTGCTAGACATCTAAGGTCATGTAGCACTATAGTTAATGTTAGTGAAGGGTGTTTGGGTTAGTGATTAGTTGTTAAAGCTGGGTTAAAGGATTGGTAAGTGAATGGGTTAGGTTCGGATGAGGTAATGTAAAGGATTAGATCAAGTGAAGGATACATATGCGTTTGAGGAAGGAAAACAGGTTGTCAAAGCAGAAAGTGTGAGATTCTGTAAGGATGTCTGATAAGTTGGGATGTCTATGTAGGGAGGATAGGTGGGAGAAAGTAGAGGTACGGGCTGCTTCAAAACGTGGGCATGACAATAGAATATGTGGGACTGAAAGAAGAACATTACATAAGGGACATAGGGGTGGATCGGATTGTGACATTACATAGGAGTGTGTTAGACGGGTGTGGCCAATGCGTAAGCGGGCGAGGGCCGTCTCCCAACGTCTGTTCCGATGGAATGGAGCTGACCAGGAGGAGATTGACAGTTTTACAGTATGTAATTTATTAGTGTGTAGACTTGACCAAAAAGATTGCCATCGATTATACAAGAAGGTCTTAAAGTGTGGGTAATAATCCGTGGCTGGAATATGTGAGAAACGTGGTTGGTTTGATGTGGACATAGCAACGTAGCGTGCTAGAGTATCTGCTTGTTCATTGCCGGGGATTCCAACATGGCTGGGTACCCAGCAAAAAGAGAAGGAAAAGGAAAGGGGGAGAAGAATAGACCATGGAAAATTAGTTGAGGCAAGGTTTGAGGTCCTAGTTAGGGGCGATCTACTACATTGAGCCCGTCTCCATCTCCTAAGACTTTGATAACACTTCATATAGGAAAATATGAAATTTCTTAGATTGTGAGACATTATTTCAAGCATTGACGTTAATGTCAATAGTTAGAAGAGTTTAGTTGATTGCAGCATTTTTAAAGTTGAAACCTTGAAATGTTTCTTTACTGAACATATTCTGACGCGTCAACATCAAAGGTCATTAGCGGGGTATTCAAAATATAGTGATAGCGTGAGGCTTGGGGGCAAAGTTCCCACGGAAGGAAATGCTACTAGACATCAAAAGTATGGTAAAGTAACAGGTTGAACAGTACTAGAGGGTAGTAGGGTAGTGAAAAAAGGGTTGAGATGGGAGCTGATGGGTGGACTATAAGGTAAAGGGTGTTAGAAGGCGAGGAAGTGAAGGGAGTAGGGAGGATTATGATAAAGTATAATAGCGAAAACTGCAAAAATAGTTTAACGATTTGGATATGTGGACAGAAGAAGGGGATGAAGAAGAGAAGGAAAAGGAAGGAAGGAGAAGAAAATACCCAGCAAAATTAGTTGAGACGAGGGCTGAGGTCCAAGGCAGGGGTGATCCCCTACATTGGGCCTCAGTCAAGGCCTCCAAAGCCCCCACCCCCCACCCCCCCACCCCCCCGGCAACGCCAAGCAAGGGATTGGAGGGGAACCTAGAAATATACTTATTTTCATCATATATATAACTTCTTGGATCCTTTTTTGGTTAAGTGAAAAAACATATACCGTTATAAATACCAAGTTATCTTTGCATCTTACAAAGTAAAGTTCTCTCCGAGAAGGGCTGCCAAAAGGGACAAAGGCTAAATATTCCTATTAGGCATAACCCACCCCAATCCCTTGATCGTTGTTGTTGTTGTGAGTGTGTGTGTGTGTGTGTGGGGGGGGGGGGGGGGGGCTTAGGAGATGGGGACTGAGGCCTAATGTAGGGGATCTTACCTACCTTGGTCTTCAGCCCTCGCCTCAGCTAATTTTGCAGGGTCTTTTCTTCTCCCTTTCATCCCCTTGTTCTGTCCACTTTATCCTAATTCTTGAACTCATTTTTTGCCCTTTTCTTCACAACATTTATCATAATGCTCCCTACTCCCTTATCTCCTTCCCCCTATGCTATGCCCCGTTAACTCCTTGTCAATACCTGCTTCATTACCATACTGCCGTTCCTGTAACTTTACCATAATCATTAACTCATTCCTAACCCTTTTCGCAACTGTACTTTACCATTGCGCCATATGACCTTTGAGATCATATAGCACTTCCTTACCTGGGGGGTTCACACTATCACTATATTTTGAATATATGCCGCTGACTTCAGGTGTTGATGCGACAAATTTTTCAGTAAAAAAAAAAGAAATAGACATATTTACTGTGATGTGTACCTCCAGGATGCTTCCAAATATATATTTATAATCATTATGACTAGAAAGAAAAATGGCTTCTTTAAAGTAAAGTCTTTATTGCAATAGATGAGGTTAGCAACCAATACTGTGAAGCAGTAATTCAGAAACATTAAGTGTGCAAAATATAAAAATAACAGGCCACATTTAATCACTGCTGTAACATGAAGGTTCTATAACTCGCTCTCTTTTTCTTACTATACTATATTTTCCACTTATTATACATCCTCGTGAATATTTTTTACATTTACTTTACGAAATTTATTTCCTTACTTCTTTTCTAATCTGGGGGTAAAAAAAAAAAAAAAAACATTATCCATAACACCTTTAATTTAAAACACAACTGTACAGTACATATAATACACAGTATAACACAAGACAGACAAGCTAAATAATTGTGCACATTATAACAGTCAAGATTGTATGGAATGTAGTGCATATTAATACTTTGTTTCCTCATATTTATTTTCTTTACACATTCTCTTAGTATAACTTACATTTCTTAAGGAAAAAATGAAATCTTGGGACTATATATACACACTATAATTTGAATATTTACATAATCATATACTACCAGCCACACAAAGGAGAGGAGTATCATGTTCATAATCTTTTGGATTACTACTTGCAGAATCACACTATGAATTTAATTTCATCGAGCAAAGCATGATATGGAAAATATTTCTTAAAATTTCATAATTGCTTTTTATTTTATTAAAGATATTCAACCAAAATAGTAAAGCTACACTTACAACCTGATAATCCTATCAAGTGCAATCTTTCCTTTCTCTGTTTAACACCTATCTTTGTGCATATGTAATTAGCTTCATATAACTTATGACACCTAGAAATTTATGTTTATAAAAAACAGTTCTTGAAAACAGATATTCTTCAGAGAATAACTTTATAAATTAATATTATTATATTGATATCAATCCTTTGATAACCAGCTCTACATTACCAAGCTTAGAAAAAAATAAAAATTTGCTATGTTTACTCTTTGAATATTTTTATATAATTCACTATCCTCATTATGTTTTTGAAATGGTAAACACACCCACAAACATTCACATCCATTTCCCCTACATGCAAATATGGAATTTCATATCTAAGGTTAAGTCACTAAATCACTATATCATTTAGTCATGATCAATTCTATTCTACAAGAACTGGCTGGTTGAACCATACAAGCAAGATTTGTTTTTTTGATGAAATAATTATGCATAAATACTTTTAAATCTATACCTTATTCTCAAGTAAAAGATATAAACCCACTCATCTGCACTTACCATACATAGCCTTTAACTAAACAAATGTACAAACTAAAATATGCAATAAACTGTTTAGCTTGATATTAGAAAATGGTTTGGTAAATCTGAATGATTCCTTGCCAGCCCTTGTATATTCATTACATTATTTATTCATGAAACACCTAGCTCAAACAACGACTGAAGTTTACTTTTTCCAAATGTATAGGGGACTACATTATTCTGGCAGCGAAAAAGAGCATATAAGTATCATCCCTTATATACTGAATTTAATCAGCTGTAGCAACCATGATGGGTTTTCCCTTGGGATCATCAAAGCGGTCCATGGTTTTGATGTCGCCCAGCATGTACAATCCAGAGAACAGGATGAACAGCAGGAGCAGTGTCACTAACAAAGCACACCAGATGGGTACAGTAAAGAACCCAACACAGTCCCAAGACCCACTGAACCTTGTCGGATTTGAGCTGAAAGGCTGAACCTGAAAAGATATGATACATTTTAAAGTTGATTTTGAAAATTGCTAAGTTCCTAAATAATGACTAGCTTTCATTTTACTGTAAATTGTACTAGAATCAGCTATGTGATAAATACAAAAGTAGGTATTCTCTTGAGGGGAAAAAAAACTAGAGAGGCCATAAGTTGTAAGTATAAGTATAAGTTGAGTGTTACATTGAGAAAACGATCTTTAGCTGAAAAGCTGGGCTTTTATATAATGAAGGGTTAATATGAATGACACAGTCAAAAGCCTTGTCAGTAGGTCTAACTGTATCAATTTTATTGCAACATTTTTGACATTTCCAGTATAGAAATGGGTACAGTTAGAACATGAAATTCCCAAGCCCTTACAAAACCTATCTTGTAAATCAAAAAAGAAATCAATGTTTTCTTCACATGCATCCAGACATTTTGTTTCATCTTTTTTAAATGCAATATATTTTTTCAGATCACACATACCTGAAAGCCATCAAGAACCATCACGATTGACTTGCTAGTGTCGTTGTTCTTTAAATATGTCTTCTCGCTGCATGAATATGACATTCCTATAGGAATGCCGCTAATATCATTATTCATCAGCTGTTGATAACAAGATAAAAGATGAAAGTAATTATATTAGATGATAATATTACCATTGTATATAAATCACAATACATCATCAACATATCCAAAAGTCACTTTTTATCATCACATATATTATTCAAGATTTTATATATAGTGGAACTCAATGAATGATTTCCACCATCTACAGAACAATACTTCCTAAATTTGCCAAATGGGCAGGAACAACTAGCTAGCTAGAGAGGTAGTCCTAGACACTGACCATAAAGAATTCTTGCTGATTATTAATCAGGGTCTTCACACCTTCCAGCATCCATTCATTGTTGAGGTTCTTGAAGTTGAACCTGTAAACAAGGCAGAAGATACATAATTAAATGAAAACTACTTTTTCTACTGTGTTAGGAATATTAATGGCTATAATAGTAACAGTAAAAAAAAAAAAAAAAAAAAAAAAAAAAAAAAAAAAGTACCTAAATATGCTTTGCTAAAAGTAACCCAAAGCAGCCAAAATTAACATATGTAGGCCTAATAATCTACACAATATCTGGGAAGAGTAATTTCCTCAAAGCAGAGAAAAAGAAAATCTGAAGATACAATACAAAGGTATGCCATGCCTTGAAAAAGTGTCAATTGAAGTAGGACAGAGATAATAACATTTTCAGGGGGAAAATCTCTTCCCCCCTCTCTTTTTAGCTGTCTCACATACTTATTCAGACACACAGTCACTTTGTTTGTGTGTGTGTGTGTGTGTGTGTGTGTGTGTGTGTGTGTGTGTGTGTGTGTGTGTGTGTGTGTGTGTGTGTGTGTGTGTGTGTGTGTGTGTGTCGCTCTCTCGGGTGTGAACTCGCGTGTGAACTCATTTACACACAAACTCGTTTACACACAAACTCGTTTACACACAAACTCATTTACACACACACACACACACACACACAAACTCGTTTACACACACACACACACACACACACACACACACACACACACACACACACACACACACACACACACACACACACACACACACACACACACACACACACACACACACACACACACACACACACACACTCGTTTATACACACACACACACTCGTTTACACACACACACACACACACACACTCGTTTATACACACACACACACTCGTTTACACACACACACACACACACACACACACTACACACACACACACACACACACACACACACACACACACACACACACACACACACACACACAAACTCGTTTACACACACACGCACACACACACACAAACTCGTTTACACACACACACAAACTCGTTTACACACACACACACACACACACACACACACACACACACACACACACACACACACACACACACACACACACACACACACACACACACACACACACACACACACACACACACACACACACACACACACACACACACACACACACACGTAACACACACACACAACACGTACACACACACACACACACACACACACACACACACAAACACACAAACACACACACAAACACACATACACACACACACACACACACACACACACACACACACACACACACAAATACAAACTCGTTAACAAACACACACACACACGCACACAAACACACACTCACACAAACACACACGCACACAAACACACAAACACACACGCGCCACCACTACCACCACACACACACACACACACACACACACACACACACACATATATATATAAAAGCCACTTAGAAGCACAGACTACCATACACAAGCACATACATCTATAAATATATATATACATCTATAAATATATATATATATATATATACATATATATATATATATATATATATATATATATATATATATATATATATATATATATATATATATATATATATATATATATATGCCGCTATGGTCCAGTGGTTAGAGCACCTGAGTTCAATACACATATCTATGAATATATATAGACAGGTATATACATATATAAATACATACATATATATATACATATATAAATACATACATATATATACATACATACACATACATACATAAGTACACACAGCCACAAACATGCACACATAGCCACACATAAGCAAACACTACTACATGTGAACCACACACTGCTACTCCAGCACACACTGCCACTCCAGCACACACTGCCACTCCAGCACACACTGCCACTCCAGCACACACTGCCACTCCAGCACACACTGCCACTCCAGCACACACTGCCACTCCAGCGCACACACACACACACACACACACTCGTTTACACACACACACACACACACACTCGTTTACACACACACACACACACACACTCGTTTACACACACACACACACACACTCGTTTACACACACACACACACACACACTCGTTTACACACACACACACACACACACACACACACACACACACACACACACACACACACACACTCGTTTATACACACTGCCACTCCAGCACACACTGCCACTCCAGCACACACTGCCACTCCAGCACACACTGCCACTCCAGCACACACTGCCACTCCAGCACACACTGCCACTCCAGCACACACTGCCACTCCAGCACACACTGCCACTCCAGCACACACTGCCACTCCAGCACACACTGCCACTCCAGCACACACTGCCACTCCAGCACACACTGCCACTCCAGCACACACTGCCACTCCAGCACACACTGCCACTCCAGCACACACTGCCACTCCAGCACACACTGCCACTCCAGCACACACTGCCACTCCAGCACACACTGCCACTCCAGCACACACTGCCACTCCAGCACACACTGCCACTCCAGCACACACTGCCACTCCAGCACACACTGCCACTCCAGCACACACTGCCACTCCAGCACACACTGCCACTCCAGCACACACTGCCACTCCAGCACACACTGCCACTCCAGCACACACTGCCACTCCAGCACACACTGCCACTCCAGCACACACAAGCAAACACTGCCACATATGAGCTACACAAAAACACACACTATACACAGCCACACACAAACATACACTGCCACACACACTCATGAGCTACACACAAGCATATACCACCACACAAGCACACACAGACACACACGAGCACACACTACCACACATATGCAAAATAACATATATTAAATGAAAACAAAAAAAATCAAGGATAGTTGACCATACTCACTGGATATTAAACTTTCCATACTCAACAGTGTTATACTTCATCAAAAGTTTTGCTGCTTCTGGACGACATTCTCCAGAGTCGCTCAACCAATCCGACTCAGATATGGTATAAGAATTTCTGAAATGATCAGGGTTATCATCACAATTAATTATACATAGATATCTTTGTGTCTATAATGAGCAGACAAGGGGATTGCTTATTGGATGACCTTATATAGTGTAAGTCATATAGAATCTGAACTTTCTATTCTGTGCTATAACTTGTACATCAATTAAATAGAGTCAGTCAAATGAGACAATCTCAAACTCAAGTATTCACTTACTCTAGAGTTTCATTTTTGTAAAAATTGAAGGTGATATTCTTGTAAAGGTAGAGCAATATACAGGAGTTGTTGTGGAAATTCCTCAGGCCCTTTTCAGGTACAGCCTGGAGCGAACGAGCAATTCGGACCCTTTGCTCAAACTCATCTTGTAATTTCTGTCAAAAACATTTTTCAGTTAGCTACACATATACATTATGGTAGCCATAAAAATTTTAAAAACAACAGCAACAATAACAAGACAAGTAAAATTCAGTCATCTAGCTGATAAGATGCATGAAATTCCCTACTTACACTTTCCTGTAAATCTTTTGGCTTCACACACACACACAAAAATAAAAAATAAAAAATAAAAATTACAAAGCCCTCTTCAACCTATGCACATCTCTAAACGTATCAACAGCAATAATATATATGAATACTTACGACTGATGGTGTACGTCCCGTAAATATGATGGTGAAATCCTCCATCTCTCCAATCTTGGAAATAACGCTCTCCATTACCTCATCTGCACAAAGATTTAATAAATTTCTTAATAATTAATGAAAACCAGACTCCTCATTATACATACAATCTAAACTGAATATATAAAAGTGTACATATATTACATACATACACATAACGTATCTATAGATATAAGGTATATATTTGTATTGTTTGTATATATACATATACATACATATATACACTCATAGACACATGTATACATGTGTATATGTATACATATATGTATACATATACACATGCATACATGTGTATATGTATACATATATGTATACACAAATACATATATGCATAAATATTTGTATGCATGTATACATGTATGTGTATACATGAAAAATATACATATAAGTATACATATGTATATACAAATATACATATGTATATATGCATATATACATATGTATAAATACATATATGTATACATATATACATATGTATAGGACCTACACATATATGCATACATATAACTACATACATACATCTACACATAAATATGTACATGTGTACATGTGTACATATGTATATACATATATACATACATGTAAATATATATACACAGTAATTTTATCAAAAGTCTTATTATTATACCAGCTTTCTGAATTGCATGGCTCCTGCTTGGATTTGTGAGTGTGGATGGCAGCTTTACAATAACCAGGTTCTTCTCTTGTTGCTTCAACTGCAATCCAGCTGTAGATGAACCAGGTTCCAGGACCACCACCTAGAACAAAAACATTTTTCACTCCTTAATCAAAAAGTATATTTGATATCATATCCGAAAATCTACATGTACTTGTTTGTTTCTCCTCCGTCTACTATAGCTTATTTGTTATGCTCTTAATCAGCATTTCTGATATGGATAGCATTAACATTTGATTTGAAGAATAATATTAATAAATATATACCTAAACAATATAGAGTTTGCTGCAAATATTAAATGACATTGAATATTCTTCATGTAGTAAATTAAACATGTCTTATGTACAAAAATGGGATTTTAAGAAAAAAAGCTTAGTGGTCCTATGGAAGTGTTCAGGTTTATAAAATCATGTGATAAAACACCATTTACGGAATATGTTTCTGACTAATACACATGCAGGTATCTGTTTCAAGTTTGGTATATAAGTAATGTATTGTATTGAAATATTTCACAGAAGAAATCAAGGACACTGCACAGAACACTTATTTGAATAAACTCCAACTGCTTCATACCCAAGTAACTTGCCTAAAAATTTATAGGTGAAAGTGAATATGAAATCAAAATAGTAGTACACATTTTCTTATGGAAAGGAAAATTCTAATGTTATCATAAATAAACAGCATTAATTTACTGAGAGACTTTATATACAAATATTCAGTATGCTTCTTTGACAAGAGGTTGTGATCTTCTACAAATTATACTAATTAGGAAAGTTCTGAGATGATCATTTTATGGTTGTGCTGAAAATTCTTCATTTTCAGACACTGAAAAATGTCTTCATTTCAAATTTTATATCTATCCACTGGGTACTTTATCAATATTGTCTGTATGGTCTATGAGAAACAGCAATATCATTAGAAAATTAGCCTCTAATTATTAATGGCATCTGGGGGTCTGTCTTTATTAAAGCTGCTTTATATAACTGACAGCTTTTTAATATAACCAATATTACACACACACACAAAAAAAACATATTTCCTTCCTCAGTTCAAAACAAAACTTTGAATATCTTCATCTATGCAACAAACATGAAACTTACATTATATCCTTGTGAGGGCAGGTCATGGGCAAGGTGTGTGGGATCCACTACATTGGGCAGATAAAGAGAATGGCTATTTTCCATCCACTGGTTCACATGGTGCAGTTTACCTGGACGACTTGAGAGGTCTTCAATACTCAGCTAGGAGAAAGAGATCAATAGCATATAAAATTTGCTTTGTTTCTTACATACATTTGTCAAACAAATATAAACACATCACAAAAGGCACTGGTAAATGTGTTCCTAACTTTAGCTTCATCAAAATACAAAATATATATATATATAAATTCAATATTAACTGTACTATTAACAACAATCAATCAAAAAACTATATGAAGAGATCAGATAACTTCCCCCCCCCCCAAAAAAAAAAGATAAAAAAAAGTTTCACCCTATTGATTACTTATGGCAAAAATACAGCCAGAGGGTTAATAATCTACAGAGGCCAGTAGATGAAAGAAGGGCAAGGCAAAGCTGGGAATGATACCTACCAGATTCAAAGCTGGGTCATTGGTGGTAGGTGTTACTACCCCAATAACCTATAATAATATTGGGGTATTTCCTACATATTAAACACGATTTCAAGGGAACTTACCGCATCTTGTTCAAAGAGTAGGATGTTATTTGGCTTAAAAGACTGCAGGTATTTTCCTTGAAATGTTCCATAGTCAATATACTGGAGAGCAGACACTGCAGGGAGACCACTCTGAGCCCTGGAAAAGAGATACACATAACAACTTATTCTCCAAATTGCATATATAAAATATCAGAAGTACAAACCTAATTTGGCCCTTCTGTGCATATTCAAAATCCAGTATGTGTACATATAATCAAACATAAATATAATGTATTTCACACACACACATAAATATATAACATAAATATATAATATAATTATATATAAATATACATATATATCATATATACATATACACACACAAATACATACATATACATATATAGATGCATATATATATATATATATATATATATATATATATATATATATATATATATAAACACACACATACATATGCATATATATACATACAGATGCATACATATACATACATATGCTTACATAATGCATATGTATGTATATATACACATATATATATGCATGTACATACATATATATGCATATACATACATATAGATGCATATATACACATATATATGTGCATATATACACATATATATGTGCATATATACAAATATATATGTGCATATATACACATAAATATTTGCATTTATATATACATATATACATATAAATACACATATATAAACAAATACAAATATATATACACACATATGTAACCTTTATATAAACATATATGTATATATAAATACATACATATACATATACACAAATGCATATATATATACCTTTACATGTATATATACATATATTTTATGTATATATATATACCTTTACATGTATATATACATAAACTTTATGTATATATATATGAATATACATATATACATATACATATATATATATACATATACATATATATACATATACATACATATATACATATATATGCATATATATATGCATACATATATATGCATACATACATATGCATGCATATATATGCATGCATACGTATGCATGCATATGTATGCATACATATGCATACATACATATGCATGCATACATATGCATACATACATATGCATAGATATACATATGCATACATACATATGCATAGATATACATACATGCATATGCATAGATATACATACATGCATATATATACATACACATACATACATACATATATACATACATATATACATACATACATATATACATACATACATATATACATACATACATATATACATACACATACATACATATATATACATACACATACATACATATATATACATATACATACATAATATATATACATATACATACATACATATATATACATATACATACATACATATATATACATATACATACATACATATATATACATATACATACATACATATATATACATATACATACATACATATATATACATATATATACACATATATATACATATATATCCACATATATACATATACATACATACATATATATACATATACACATATATATACATATACACATATATATACATATACATACATACATATATATACATATACACATATATATACATATACATACATACATATATAGACACATATATACATATACACATACATACACATATATACACATACATACATACATACATATATATACACATACATACATACATATATACATATACATACACATACATATATACATATATACGAAAACATTCATATATACATATATACATATATATACACATACATACATGCATATATATACAAAAACATACATATATACACACATACATACATATATACATATATATACACATACTTACATATATACATATACATACATACATATATACATATATACACACATACATATATACATATATATATACATACATACATATATACATATATATATACATACATACATATATACATATATATACACATACATACATATATACATATATATACACATACATACATATATACATATATATACACATACATACATATTAATTGATATATTACACATACATATTATGTATATACACATATACTATACATTTTATATATACAATATGTACTATACATATGTATATACACATAGTATATATATGTACATACATACATATGTATTATATACATAATTACAATAACATACATATTAATATATATACTATATTACATACATACATATGTATATATATACATACATACATACATACATGTGTTATATATACAACATACATACATACATGTGTATATATATAACATCATACATTACATACATGTGTATATATATCACACATACATACATCTACATGTGTATATATACTACATCATACATACATACATACTATGTTATATTAACATACATAATACATACATGTGTATATATATACACATACATACATACATAATGTGTATATATATACATACATACATACATGTGTATATATACAACATTCATACATACATGTGTATATATTACACATACATACATACATACATGTGTATATATATACACATACATACATACATACATGTGTATATATATACACATACATACATACATACATGTGTATATATACACATACATACATACATACATGTGTATATATACACATACATACATACATACATGTGTATATATATACACATACATACATACATACATGTGTATATATACACATACATACATACATACATGTGTATATATACACATACATACATACATACATGTGTATATATATACACATACATACATACATACATGTGTATATATACACATACATACATACATACATGTGTATATATATACACATACATACATACATACATGTGTATATATATACACATACATACATACATACATGTGTATATATATACACATACATACATACATACATGTGTATATATATACACATACATACATACATGTGTATATATATACACATACATACATACATGTGTATATATATACACATACATACATACATACATGTGTATATATATACATACATACATACATACATGTGTATATATATACACATACATACATACATGTGTATATATATACACATACATACATACACATATATATGTAACTATACACATACATACATACACATATATATGTAACTATACACATACATACATACACATATATATGTAACTATACACATACATACATACACATATATATGTAACTATACACATACATACATACACATATATATGTAACTATACACATACATACATACACATATATATGTAACTATACACATACATACATACACATATATATGTAACTATACACATACATACATACACATATATATGTAACTATACACATACATACATACACATATATATGTAACTATACACATACATACATACACATATATATGTAACTATACACATACATACATACACATATATATGTAACTATACACATACATACATACACATATATATGTAACTATACACATACATACATACACATATATATGTAACTATACACATACATACATACACATATATATGTAACTATACACATACATACATACACATATATATGTAACTATACACATACATACATACACATATATATGTAACTATACACATACATACATACACATATATATGTAACTATACACATACATACATACACATATATATGTAACTATACACATACATACATACACATATATATGTAACTATACACATACATACATACACATATATATGTAACTATACACATACATACATACACATATATATGTAACTATACACATACATACATACACATATATATGTAACTATACACATACATACATACACATATATATGTAACTATACACATACATACATACACATATATATGTAACTATACACATACATACATACACATATATATGTAACTATACACATACATACATACACATATATATGTAACTATACACATACATACATACACATATATATGTAACTATACACATACATACATACACATATATATGTAACTATACACATACATACATACACATATATATGTAACTATACACATACATACATACACATATATATGTAACTATACACATACATACATACACATATATATGTAACTATACACATACATACATACACATATATATGTAACTATACACATACATACATACACATATATATGTAACTATACACATACATACATACACATATATATGTAACTATACACATACATACATACACATATATATGTAACTATACACATACATACATACACATATATATGTAACTATACACATACATACATACACATATATATGTAACTATACACATACATACATACACATATATATGTAACTATACACATACATACATACACATATATATGTAACTATACACATACATACATACACATATATATGTAACTATACACATACATACATACACATATATATGTAACTATACACATACATACATACACATATATATGTAACTATACACATACATACATACACATATATATGTAACTATACACATACATACATACACATATATATGTAACTATACACATACATACATACACATATATATGTAACTATACACATACATACATACACATATATATGTAACTATACACATACATACATACACATATATATGTAACTATACACATACATACATACACATATATATGTAACTATACACATACATACATACACATATATATGTAACTATACACATACATACATACACATATATATGTAACTATACACATACATACATACACATATATATATAACTATACACATACATACATACACATATATATGTAACTATACACATACATACATACACATATATATGTAACTATACACATACATACATACACATATATATGTAACTATACACATACATACATACACATATATATGTAACTATACACATACATACATACACATATATATGTAACTATACACATACATATATACACATATATATGTAACTATACACATACATATATACACATATATATGTAACTATACACATACATATATACACATATATATGTAACTATACACATACATATATACACATATATATGTAACTATACACATACATATATACACATATATATGTAACTATACACATACATATATATATATATATATATATATATACACACACATATATATATGTAACTATACACATACATATGTATGTAGATATATATGTATGTACATATATAAATACTCATTTATACATATATACATATATATCTGTATATAAACATATCTACATACATATATACATCCTTGCTATGTTCTAAGTTGCATGGTTTGTTAAATGACAGCCAGTAAGTGAAAAAAGCAACTCAGTCTCCGAGCAACAAATTTTGGCACTTCTGTTTTAAAACTGTTATATAATCATATCTTCCCAGGCTTTTAATTTGAATCTCTTTGTTATTCTACATATAGTTCTTCCACTTCAGCAGATTAAATATTAGGTTACTAAAATTCCCTAATTCCCTATCCCTAAAGATGAATCATTTTACATCAGGACCACACCCGTCCGTCTGTGTCCCAACCCGAACAAAGGAATTAATGAACCCTATCCTAAATACGAAGACTTCCAGAAACCTCGCCATTTGAACCCAAAATTTCCTAACCCCATTGGCCTCGTCCCCCAGACCCCCGTGAGCTTCATTTCGGCTTAGCTGGTTTGGCTCTTAAGTATACTTGGACCCTAGTGTCTGAGATGAGGAAAAATTGCCAGGAGGGTCTATAAATTCTACCTCGCTAGGAAATGTATAACAGAAGTTTGTTGGCCTTTGCTGGAGTATCCTCGAAGCTTGGGGTTGCAGTTTCGGCAATATAGGTCACTGGCGGACACACTTGCTGTATTGGTACGATTTTTCAACAATTTGTTCTCAATTTCTCTTAACGTTCAAAATCGTAATTCTATTTAGTTTTTCTTACAGAAAAGTTAAAAATTTAGTTTGTAGAAATTGAAATACCAACGAATTTCTGGCTAAGCCTCATAGCAGTTAAGGGTCAGTTACACAGGAAATTTTACATCTAAAGTATTTAACATATACTTTTTAACTCACTAAATATGAGAAAAATATACTAATGTTCAGAATAAGAAAGCTTTCAGAACAAACTGTCACTGAAATGTAGACAGTCCAGGATTGAAGTATCATTATGTAAAAGGAAAGGTTCAAGATATATACACATACAGAATCGGTAGCAATACTCACTGCGTCGGGTTCCAAATGAGCACAGGCACTGTATCCTTAGCGAAAGTGCCACAAAATAGGGCAGAAAAAATGACCAACAACCCTGCCTTCTTCATCTTGTCGTAGCAGCCGATCACCCGATCATATGACTGTCAATAGTACAGCAAACCGCACGAAACTAATATAAACAAATAAAAATAATAATATTATAGGAATGTTATATATATCTTTTAAGCTTACATAAATTATTTCCAATGTAATTTTGTATTTAATTTAAATCAACATTACAAAAATAATACCTTTAGGTTAAAGAAATGTGGATGAGGTCGAGGACAGGGCGCCGCTACCAGACGCTGTTCTTTCCGGAGCAAACAGCTCACCGCAACCATGGGTAAGTCCGAGCTCCGGCACCTTTTACTCTATTTTTCTGCAGTTTAGTCCAGAGTTCCATACATTTATAATAACCATTCAGTGGCGATGAGTCTTTTTAGTTCAAATCTTGAAAATTTTACTCGCCAAGCCTATCGTGTAAGAAAATGATCCCCTTTGTATGTGGTGACAACGTAAACACGTGAGAGCGAGAAAAGCATGGCTGGGTAGTGTAATTTGTTTTCGTGGTTTAGGAGTCCAAAATTATACTTCGACTGATATATTATATCTCTAAATATGTCTCTAAGGTTGCGCTAGTTAAATGAGTGAGTAGATTTTTCTCTGATGGATGAAAGGAATCGTAATATGGCAAGTGGCATTCTTGTTTATGTTACGGCGGAACTCGACCTGCTTGAGCATTTCGTCTTGATCGCAGAGGTTCGTTTAAAGTTCAAGTGTATGTGAATTGCCTCTCCTCCAAGTATATGAGTGAAGCACACAGACAGTATTTGAAATTATATTTGTAGTGGAGGGGAATGGTAGTTGGGAGTGCCTCTCTGGCAGGACATTGCCCGGGAACAGGGTTAAAGTTCGCTATTTAGTGTATCTTGCCCACTTGCTGCTTCTGTCAGATCTCTGGAAAAGACTAGTGTATGTGCACCATGTGTTCAGAGACCGTGCAGACTTATTCTGTAAGTAGGAGCCAGCTATAGATAATTTTAAGTCTTGTATTCAAAGTGGTTGTTAGCTTTTATCATAAGGTTGAGAGTATGAAGACTGGGGACCACAGTTGGTTAGGACCAAAGGTAAAACTTAGCATAGACCTTAGTGAGTTTGATAGATATCACTAAGGAAAAACTTGGTAGTAGTCTATGACGAGACTGCATTAAAGGGCGGTCCCCAACCTGATCAAGCAATTCTAAATGCATAGACTACCACAAAGATCCCTGTATGAACCACAAACCTTCCTAGACTTTTGTACTGTAAACATTGTGTTCAGATTTTATATGCTTCTAAGCAGACTGAAAACTTGTTTCAGTATTTGATAACGAGAGCGACACTCCCTCCAGAGACGAAGTACTAAAACCAAAATCGAAACCTAACCTTTTCTCTTGTATATAGTTCTTAGATAAGGTAACCCCCCATTTATTAGCACATCCTGCTAACTTGTAGAAAATGTGATATTGAGAACTTGATATCCAATGGATATTTTGTTATTTTGGGGTAAACAAGCCCACAGAATCTATCTTTTTGACTATTTGGTTATTACCAGGAGTGATAGATGGAGGAAAATGCACTAGAGCAAAAGTATCTTAAACAAACATGGGTATAGCTGCACTGGTCTCGAATTTACCTTGAAATGTCAAATAATTTCACGTTTTCTGTAAGTAGGTATGTAGTGCTAATAAAGGAAAAGGAGGCAGTTCACTTACCCATGATCTATAAATGAACCTCTGCAATTAAGATGAAATGTTCAAGCAGAGGAAATTCCTCCGTAACATAAACAGGATTGGTACTTGCCAGATTACAATTCCTTTGGAACCATCAGATTAAAATCTACACCTCTATATAACTAGCAAACCCTAAGGAAAAGTTTTGTATTTCTAGGTCTTCATGATAGCCTGGTCTTTGGGATGGTCTCTGAAGGGTATCTTGCTCTGTAACAAATATTTTTTATCATTTTAAGATGGTGTCAATTTCTCTGTCTGTACATTTATCTTTGAAACATTAACTTTGACTATCATTCACTTAATCACACCATATAGATTGAATTATTTTTTCAAAATGTAGTGCATTGATCATCAGTACTGGTTAGTCTTATTTAGAAAGTTACTACAGGTTCATGATATTTACATAGTATAAACAGTACTGCAGGTCATTTTTGTTTCACATTAATGGGGAAAAGTTGGGTTTTGTGCTATTGGAGGATTGATTTCTACCAGTTCTGCAACATTGCTACCCTGTCAGACATGGGATTTGTAACAACCAAAAAGTAGTGATCTACAACCATTTCATAAATGTAAATTTGATTACAGGTAAGCCTCGTGGAATCCGTACTGCCCGCAAGCATGTGAACCACCGCCGTGAACAAAGATGGCACGATAAGGACTACAAGAAAGCCCATTTGGGTACCCGCTGGAAGGCCAATCCCTTTGGTGGTGCCTCCCACGCTAAGGGCATTGTCCTTGAGAAGATGTGAGTTTTTACTTAAATTTCAGGGACAAGATAATAGTTGTGATTAGGTTATTTAATGCTATGTACCAGATGTAGGTTTCAAGCTAGTTCTACTTAAATCTCTAGTTGAAACTTTTGAATTGAATTATGATAGGAATTAGCCGCATAGTCAACTGTTTCCTTAGTAAACAAAAGTAACTTGTATTGTTCATGTATATTGTAATGAAAATCATATTTAACTGCCAAGTACTTTCCTAATTTGATAATTTTTCATGCAAATTAATGAGATTCCTGAAACCTTGCTTTTTCAGTGGTATTGAGGCCAAACAGCCTAACTCTGCCATCCGTAAGTGCGTTCGAGTCCAGCTTATCAAGAATGGCAAGAAGATCTCTGCTTTTGTCCCCCGGGATGGTTGCTTGAACTTTATTGAAGAGAACGATGAAGTGTTAGTGTCTGGATTTGGTCGTAAGGGCCATGCCGTCGGTGATATTCCCGGTAAGTTATTATTTCGGTTGGAATAAGAAGTTTGTTTCATCTAAATCACTTTGTAAATAATGTGGAATTGACTGTGGATTGTTGAAATGTTCTTCAGTAATTTTTTTTTATTTGATTTACAGGTATCCGTTTCAAGGTAGTGAAGGTCGCCAACGTTTCCCTGCTTGCTCTGTACAAGGAGAAAAAGGAGAGGCCTCGTTCTTAAATTAGCCATTCTCAAATTAAAGGAAAAAAATCAAAACTTTGAATATTATTTATCCCTAATCTTGAAATAAAAAACATGAAAGATATGAACTTAAGCAAAAAATGAGCCTTGTGTACATACCCTGCTACAAGTAAATTAATCTTGTGCATATTGCTGCTAAAACTGAAAGGAAGACATGGCAATGTAAAAGTTTCCAAAGGTATTTTAAAGGGAGTCAGAACTTGTACATTAGTTACTGAAATTTGGTATTCCAAATGTAAAATTGAATCCTATGATTACCCCAGCTCTTTATCCATGTGAAAATCCATACATACTGTATGTACACACAAGACTGCTTACTTAGGAGGTACCATGCCAAGTTCTTACTGTAAATGTGAAATGTAATCTTTTTTGTTTTTCTTTTGAAGACTGCTGATTCCAGTTGCATAACACTGCTGCTATCAAGCTAGAAACTCAGACTTTAGGCTATTTTGCATAAAGCATGGCAAATTTCAAATGAATTTGAATCCATCAGTCATTACAATGTTTCCATATTACAAGTCTGTGTGGCATATTTGGTGGGCAAGTGTGAGAAATGACCTCAGATATGGATGTAGATATTTTTAAACCAGTTTGCAGATGGGATCTGTCATTTTACGAGTAGCTTGCTCATCCTTGACTTCATTATTTTGGGTATGTCTGCCAATCAGGCCCACTCATTTGGTCATGACCTTTAGTGGACATTTTGCATTACTGTTAAATAATAAAATTTTAATAATTCAAATTATGGCAAATGCAGTTCAGCATACTTGATATTACTTTTGCTACTAGATTAAATGTAAAAAGTAATTATAGTGAATACATCCATTCATGAAAAGTTGCTTTAAAAATCATTTAATTTAAAACAATCTTAAAGGCCCACAAACATTGCTTAGTTTAACAAAACTATACATATTACAAGTCCAACAAATTAATTCACAAATGATCAGGGCTAATTGCTGCTGCTACTACTACTACAAATCTACTTTTAGATTTAATTTTTTTGTCTACTTCAAACTGACTTGAGAAAATCGGTTAGCCTTTATTGTATAGATCCCCTAAGCCAGGCCAATTTTTAAGTGGATATTATTACAGAAAAGAAAGTTGCAGTCACCTTAAATGAAATCATTTGCAGACAGGAATGGTTAAGAACAATAAGAATACAGGAAAAAGATCTTGGAAAGCACCAATCTCAGCCTAACTCCTCTCGGTACTCCTGAGTTTCAACTCCATCTTTCTTCTGTCAGGAAGTGTCGGCCCATTAACCCTCCCCTTAGGCAGCCAAAAGGGCATATCCTGTCACGTTAGCTTACTGTTGAATAAATTATGGCATGAAGTTGGAGGTCAGTCTGGTGAGTGCATTCGTCATCTAAATAATTACCAGAGAATATCAAAACACCAAAGAGGGTGCTTGTGAGTATTGACAACCTTATGATTATAAAATTGAGTTTTTTTTTATCACGTTCAAATTATTTTCATTATATTTCAACAATTCACACCATAAAATTATACAATGTCCATATGTCTGCGGTTTCAGCTTTGAATTAATGAGCTATTGAGTGATTACCCCTCAGTCCCTTGCTCGTTCCCGTGGGGGCTTAGGAGGCGGAGAGTAAGGCCCAATATAGGGATCACCCCTGCATTGGATC
This sequence comes from Penaeus chinensis, assembly GCF_019202785.1. Taxonomy (NCBI): domain Eukaryota; kingdom Metazoa; phylum Arthropoda; class Malacostraca; order Decapoda; family Penaeidae; genus Penaeus; species Penaeus chinensis. The sequence goes on from NC_061833.1 coordinate 7,365,815, forward strand.
TCAGCCCTCGTCTCAACTAATTTTGCCGGGTCTTTTCTTCTCCATTTCCTTCTCTTCTTCATCCCCTTCTTCTGTCCACATACCCCCCCAATCCCTTGCCCGTTGTTGTCGTGGGGGGGCTTAGGAGGCGGAGACTGGGAACCAATGCTGGGGAACTCCCCAACCTTGGGACTCAGCCCTCGACTCAACAAATTTTGCATGGTCTTTTTTTCCCCCTCCTACTTTTTCCTTTGTCCCTTCACCAACCCCTTCTACTATCCACTTCCTAAGGTGTGAGAGCCGTGCTGAAAGGATGAAAGGCTGACTTTGTGCCAGTCCTGAACGGCCTGAGGGAGCCATGGGCACGGTATTCCCCTGCTTTAGTTGTCTAGCCCTTACCCCTCAAGCGACCCTGAGGGGTGGACCGTTTCTCTCCCCAACATACTCCAGGCTTATCATGGCCAACAATGAATAACCATTAACCATACCATTATTAGAGGCAATCTGGCTTGCCTCTTCATCAAATAGCTCCACCAATTCAAACTCGCCCGATTCCCTGACCCCAGGCTCTCCTTTGACCACGGCTCTGAACACTACAACTAATACCCCCTCCTCAATGCCGACTAGTACAGTATCCACCCTAATCAACACCCCAGGAGACATTTCTACTCCCAACATGCTCAACTTCAACAACTATACCCCCACAACCTTCTTCATCAACTACCCCATCCTCCCTTATACTACCTTACAACCTTATTGTCCATCTCCCACTAACACTACCTCCCTCAATACTACTCCCTCTTCCACATGCCCCCGTCCTTCTACTACCCCCATCTCTACAAAATTCTTAAATAATCTATTTAGCCCAGCCAAATGGGACCGATTTTTCGTGATCCCTCCCACAACGTCTCGCACTTTCTGCTTTGACAACCTCTTTTCATTCCTAAAATGCATATACATCCTTCACTTGATCTAACCCCTATACATTACCTTACCCAACCTTAACCCATTTACTCGTCAATTCCTTTGCCCAACTTTGACAACTAATCACTAACTCAACCACCCTTCACTAGCATTTACTAAAGTGCTACATGACCTTAGATGTCTAGCACATTTATTTGCTTTTAACCATTAACCATTAACCATTCTGTCCACATATCCAAATCGTTAACTCAAATTTTAGCCTTTTCACCACAATACTTTACCATAATGTTGTGTACCTTTGATGCCTGGTTTAATTATTTGATTTGCCCATTGACCATTCTGGAAATCCACAAATGAAATAAACATTACTCACAAGCCCCACCCTATCGCTATATTTTGTATACACCGCTAATGACCTTGTATGTTGAAGCAGCAAAAAATATCCAATGAATAAAATAAATACCCCCCAATCCCTTGCTCATTGCTGCCGTGGGGGGCATAGGAGGCTGAGACTGAGGCCAAATGTAGAGATCATCCTTTCGTGGACCTCAGACCTCATCTCAACTAACTTTGCAGGATCCTTTTTTCTCCCTCTTATCTTTTCCTTCTGTCTACTTATCAAAATCATTAACTAATATTTACCCATTTCGCTACTATATTTTACCAAAATGCTGTTGACCATTGATGCCTAGCACATTTGTATCGCTATATTCTGTACACACCACTAATGACCCTAGATGTCGTGGCAGAATTTGCTTCAATCAATTTAATAATATTAACGGACTACATAATCCATATTAAATTAATTCAATAAAAATTGCCAGGCTCAAAATGTGCACAATGCATGTAACACTTGATAATGAATTTGACGAAATAATTAGAAAAGAGTTCCTTTCTCTAAGAAATAGAATAGTTAATGGTTAGAACAAATTAATGTATAAACATCTGAGGTTATATAGCACTAGGTATTGCATTGGAATGGGTAGAAATTAGTTAATGATGAGGGTAAAATGTTAAGAGGTGAAACTGCATTTTAGAATAGCATGGTAGTGAAACCCTCCCATTCCCTTGCTCGTTGTTGCCGTGGGGGGTTTCGGAGGCGGAGATTGAGGCTCAATGTAGGGGTCACCCCTGCTTTGGACTTCAGCCTTCGCCTCAAGTAATTATGCAGGATATCTTCTCCCCATTTCCCCTTAGGAGACGGAGACTGAGACCCAATGATGGGGGAACTCCTCAACCTTAGGACTCAGCCATCGACTCAACTAATTTTGCATGGTCTTTTTTCCGCTCATACTTTTCGTTTCAGTCCCTTCACCAATCCCTTCTACTATCCACCTCCTAAGGTGTGAGAGCCGTGCTGAAAGGATGAAAGGCTGACTTTGTGCCAGTCCTGAACGGCCTGAGGGAGCCATGGGCACGGTATTCCCCTGCCTTACCTGGCCCTTACCCCTCAAGGGGACCCTGTTTTTTTCTCCCCAACATACTCCAGGCTTATCATGGCCAATAATGAAGACGTAATCCCACTTTTAGGGGCAATGAGGCTTGCCCCTTCATCAAATAGCCCCAACCCCGGCTCTCCTTTGAACACTGCAATGCCTACTAGTACAGTATCAACCCTAATCAACAACCAACCCCCAAAGAGACATTTCTACTCTCCCAACATGCTCAACTTCAACACCTTTACTCCCACAACCTTCTTCATCAACCACCCCATCTCCCCTTATTACTATCTGACAACCTTATTGCCCACCTCCCCATAACATTACCCCCCTCAACCTTATTGCCCACCTCCCCATAATACTACCCCCCTCAACACTACTCCCTCCTCCACACGTCCCCGCACTTCTACTACCCCCACCTCTACAAGAATCCTAAATACTCTATTTAGCCCAGCCAAATGGGACTGATTTTTCGTGATCCCTCCCACAGCCCCCTACTCTAAAAACACCCTCCTCTTCCAGCAATGCTTCCAAAAACAAGTAGGCAAAGTCTCTTTCCGTAGCCGACCCGACCACTCCCGTCTCGTCACAGTAACATCTGAAAACCAAGCTATAGCATTAACAAAACTAACTGATCTATGTGGTAATCCCATCCCTACAGAACCTCATCCAACCCTCAATACTTGCACCGGGACTGTCTCTATCTCCCCAACAGATTGCCCAATCTATGACAAAGAATGATCAGATTGTGGAGAAGACTTACTCGCTTGACTCACGGACTATGATGCGACATATGTACAATGCTACTCCATTCCTCCCAGAGGAAATCGAAAGAAATCCATCAACATTGCCAAAATTACTTTCCGTAGACATGACCTTCCCTTAAATGTTTACATAGGTGGGGAATCCCTACCTGTCCGACCATACCAACCTCCTCCTCGTCAGTGCCAAAATTGTTGGCGTTTAGGACACCCAGCCAAACACTGCCATTCCACAGCCAGATGCCCGCTATGTGCCCAACCTGGCCATACTCGATCAAACTGCTCTGCACAATCACGCACATGTGAAAACTGTGGCGGCCCCCATAATGTATTTTATAGAGGCTGCCCCACCTACAAATTTGAGTCTGAGGTAGCAACTCTCAGATTCAGACTCTACGTGAAGCCAGACAGGAGGCACGTCGACGAGGTTTTTATCTTACCCCCTACTCTAGTAATGTCGTTCACTCTGCCACTCCCCCTACCCCCCAAGCTACTACACCCTCTCCTAAACCTAACCCCCCTCCATCTAACTTCCCCTCTTCTACTTCCTACCTTCCCCAGTCAAATTCTTTTGCCATCCTAAATCCAGACACTCAAATCTCTAACCAGTCAAATTCTTTTGTCATCCTAAATCCAGGCACTCCAATCTCTACTACAGCCCCAACACCTTCCCCTCTCCCTCCCCGCACTACCCGCAGCAGACAGAATAAACGTTCCATCCCCTCTTCCCCTACCCCACAATCACCTCCACCTTCCTTTGCCCCTATTCTTCCGACACCAGACTTCTCTTCCCCCCTCACAAGAAAACCTTTATCTCACAAAACTCCCCAACCAACTCCATTACAGAAACTCTTGAAGATATCCAGAACTACATAATCGAGTCCCAAACTCATACTCACCCACCTTCAAATTCTACAACTCCCGCTCCATCCACACTTGAAGTGACTGCCGATATCCATCCTCCTCCTACTCATATTCTCCCTACACCCAATCCTCCTACCCAATCCCAACCAAGCCAATCCCTCCCTCCATCCCTTCCACTCCCTCCTGGATACACACGTGAATCCCTCATGTCACAAGTACCCTCTTCCCCAGACCCTCTACCTCCCGACACCCCTCCTGATACAACACAGCCTCCCCAACCTCATTCTTTATCCCACCCTCTAGCACCTTCCCCTTCAAATTCTCCAACATGTACTACAATCGTTATCACTAAATCAACAAAAGTATAACTATCCTTCATTGGAACATTCGCGGTTTCCACTCTCACACACCTGACCTCCGTCATATCCTCTCCTCTTACAACCCATCCATTGTATGCCTTCAAGAAAATTTTCCAGATGGCACAATCCGATCCACCCCTATGCTCCTTATGTAATGTTCCTCTTTCAGTCCCGCACATTCTATTGTCATGCCCACGTTTTGAAGCAGCCCGTACCTCTACTTTCCCCCACCTATCCTCCCTACATAGACATCCCAACCTATCAGACATCCTTACAGAATCTCACACTTTCTGCTTTGACAACCCGTTTCCTTCCTCAAACGCATATATATCCTTCACTTAATCTAACCCCTTTACATTACCTCATCCGACCCTAACCAATTCACTCACCAATTCCTTAACCCAGCTTTAACAACTAATCACTAACCCAGCCACCCTTCACTAACATTAAATAGTGCTACATGACATTAGATGTCTAGCACATTTATTTTGCTTTTAACCATTAATCATTCTCCCCATTTCCTTTTCCTCCTCTTCTTCATCTCCTTCTGTCCACTTATCCAAATAATTAACTTATATTTATATTTTTCGCAACAATACTTTGTCTTAACGCCTTGTGAACAAAAATACTTTTTACGTGAAGGCTTTGCCCACACACCCCACCCTATCACTATGTTTTGAATAAGCCGCTAATGATCTTAGATGTTGACGCGGCAGAAAATTTTCAACAAATAAATGAAAATATGGTAGTGAAACCCCAACTAATTTGGCATGGTCTTTTCTTCTCTTTTCCATTCTCTTCTCTTCCAGTCATTAATTCATATTTATCCGTTTTGCCACAATCCTTTGTCATAATGCTGTGTGACCTTTGGTGTCATTTGTTTGTTTTGACCATTCTGGAAATCCACAAATATTACCTTGTGAGCAAAATAAAACTTATGATGATGACACAGGAAAGCTATGGGTTGTTAAAGGGGAAAGCCACCCCCAGTCCCTTGCTCGTTTTTGTTGTGGTCTCTTCTTCTCCGCCATTCATTTTCCTTTCTTTCTTCATCCCCTCCTTGTGCCCTCGTATCCTAATTGTAAATCAATTTCACCATTATCGATACAATGTCACTATATTTTGAATACGTCACTACTGACCTTAGGCAGATTTTTTTTTTTTTTTGCAATAAATAAATATATAAAGGGGGAAAATAGTTTAGGAAGAAGGTCGATTAAATCATATTGGGTGATATTTATGCGTCTGAGGAAGGAAAACATGTTAACGGAAAAGGTAGGGAATTCCGAAAGGAATGCCAACAGGTTGGAGAGTTGAGGAAGAGAGGAGAAATATGGAAAGGGTGAGGACAGGATAACAGAATGTGTGGGACTGAAAAAAGGAACATTGCATGAAGAACATACAAATGGATTAGAATGTAATATGAAACAGGGATGCGTGAGGAGTGTGACCAATATGTAATCTGGCAAGAGCACTTTTCCAGCATCTATTCTGATGGAATGAGACTGACCAAGATGAGATGGAGGATTTCATTGTATGTAGTATATTGGTGGTGAGGCCAGACCTGAAAGATTGCCAGCAGGTAAAGAGGAAGGTTTTGAAATTAGGATAATAGTCAGTGGCTTGTGTGTGTGTAAAAATCTGAGTTGATTGGATGAGAACAAGGCAGCAGAGTGTGTCAAGGCATCGACCTGTTCAGTGCCAGGAATCCCAAGATGGCTGGGTATCCAGTAAAAACTAATGGTTTTGTGTCATGTGGATAGAATGAACAACTGGTCCTGAATCTTACAGGTAAGGGGGTTCACTGGCAGTACAGATTGCAAGAGGGATAATGAGGTTCTGGAATCTATAAAGATTATGAAGTACGAGAAAGAGAGATAAGGTAAGCATGTTGACGGGAAGAAGATCTCATAAAATGTTGTAAGAACACTAGATTCATTTGGAAGTGGAAAGTTTACAGTACAGGAAGGAAAGATTATAGCAAATCCAGCACCAGAGACAGATTTAGATCCATCTGTATAGAATAATGTGTACTGGAGGAGTGAGTAGAGGCATGGTCGAGAAAATTAGTAAGGACAGAAAGGGGAGCGTCTGATTTGACTGTATCAGGGAAAACAGAGGAGCAAATACAGGAGGAAGGTACTAACCAGGGAAGGAACGTCTGGCAAGAAAAACGAAGGGATCTAAGCAGTAGAAGCAGCAGTAAAGGGGCCTGATGATTAAAAAATAATAATATGATGGGAATAAATAGGATTTCAAATTACCATAAGTAGAACTGATTTTGCAATGAAAATACTATTAGTGCTTTTGTTCAAATAGAATAGACTAACATGACAGCAATAAACATACAGTGCATTACTTCAGATTTTCAATATTTTCTAAAATCAGAGTCTAGTCATGTATTTATCATTCAGATCTTATTGATGGGACAAACATTGGTGGATACTAGCTTCATAATTTATTCAAAATATTATTTTAAAATATACCACATAGTTGATTTAATAGACAGTTACTGGCATATGAAGGGTATGGTCATGAAATAAGATTTTGAAACATTTTGCCCCCATATCCCACCCTCTTTACATTTCCTCATCAAGCTGGCTTTTTGTGTAAAATTATAATTATAGATGAGATATGTTTAAAACAAAAAAAAAAATGAATGACACCAGGAGCAATAGCTATGAATTTTTGCTTTGTATGCAAGACTGTCGGTAAAAACAACGAATATTGAAAACAAAAACAGGTAAAATATCTTGATTCAGGTCTATTCATCATGCAATCACCAAGTTCCTTAAGCCCCATCAAGACAAACGAGCCACAACCGTCAGGAAATGGCTGGTGAGTGGATATTTGTTACCAGATCAAGCAGTCCTCAGAGTATTGTGCTGAAAAGGGTAAAAATGAGTTAACATTTCAGATAAGTGGATAGAAGAAGGGAATGAAAAAGAGAAGCAAAAGGAAAAGTTGTTAGCTGTTCTAACACTGCTGTCAAGACTTCAACTAGAATTATGTGTGTATATTATTTCCTATAAATTTTTGTGTTCAGTACTTACCTTGTGCCACAAACAAAAAATTCAAATCAAAATTATAAAGTCAATTGAGTATAAATGTTAATGTCACACAAGCTACAAACCAATCACTGAACATCTTTCCTTGCAAAATTTACTCAGATATTTTCCCAATTCCTGGGGTAATGACTGATATATCAAGTAACATTTTGTCTTGTGAAATGGTTAATATTATTGTTAATTGAAAAAATTCGGCCACATCAACACTATTGTCATTAGTGGTGTATTCAAAATATAGCGATTGTGCGAGGCTTAGGGGCAAAGCCCCCAGGTATGGAAGTTCTATATGACATCAAAGGCCATATGGCACTATGGTAAAGTAGAGTAGCAAGAAAGGTTAGGGATGAGTTAATGATTATGGTAAAGTTACAGGTTGAAATAGAGGGTAGTATTGTAGTGAAAAGGGTGGAGAGGGGGTCTGATGGGGTATAGTATAAGGTAAAGGGTGTTAGAAGAGGAAGGAATTAAGGGAGTAGGGAGCATTATGATAATGCATTGTGACGAAAGCAGCAAAAATGAGTTAACAATTAAGATAAGTGGGCAGAACAAAGGGATGAAGAAAAGGAAAAGGAAAGAAGAGACCATGTAAAATTAGTTGAGGCAAGGGCTGAGGACCAAGGCAAGAGTGATCCCCTACACTGTGCCTCAGTCCCCTTCTTCTAAACCCCCCACAGGACTGGGGGTGTGTGAAATGGTTAGCATCCAGAATGGAACTTTAGTGCTTCATATTTTCAAAATTTAATATCTATCTAATATCTTCTTCTATACTGTAAAATCAATGTGTTAAATAAAAATCATGCTGAATTTTAAAAAATGCTTGATTAAATTCAGATAGTCCAAAAATACATTTGTTCTGCCTTCCAGGTCATTTATTCATTTCCTGACCTTTAAAAGTTCTTAACCCCTTCCCTAAAATTATATCCATTCCCATCACAAAAGTAAGGTCTTAAGGCCTGTCCACGCAGGCATTGGTGGGCATAAATATTTTTATTGAAAATTTTCTGGCACAACATTAGTGACATTCAAAATACAGCAATAGGGTGGGGCTTCAAGTATAGCATTGATAAAAGTATTGTGGAAAAAGTGGAAAAATTAGTTAACACCTAGGATAAGTGGACAGAAAGGGATGAAGAGAAGGAAAGAGAAGGGGAGAAGAAAAAAAAAGCATGCAAAACTTGCTGAGGCAAGGGCTGAGGTACAAGGCAGGGGTGGTCCCTTAAACTGGACTTCAGTCCCTTTCACCTAAGCCCCCCCACAACAACGAGCAAGGGATTGAGGGGAGTCTACTCTGTAAGCAAGTAGTTTCCTTGTTTGCTTGCCTGCCCATATGTACCATTTTCATGTCAAAGTCAATAGTAAATGAAGTAACAATTATTAAAAGGTGTAATTTTGCTGCTCATAGCAAAACTTCAATTATTCTAAGCTGGTTATTTTCTCAAGTAACTTGACAGTAAAGCATTACCTTACTAGCTTAGGAAGTGTATAAAGCACACTTGATCACAAAAAAATGAAACTACACCATTACTTTTGTATGAATTAAACTATAACAATAATATAGTATCATGCTTAGTCATCGACAGGGTAATGATCTAGACAAACTCTGAAGTTAGGTCTGCAATTATAAATTATTTTGTGGAGACACCAAAGCAGCCTGATTTGTCGTTTTACCTCTGGTAGGAATTAACAGTATCTTTCATAATGAAGGATAAACAAACAGTAGAACTTGTCCTTAGGTTTATTGCAGAATCCACATAAAATAAAAACAAATTTAACGGTAGGACTTCTGGTAGCGGGCACGGGCTCCAGGACCTCCGAACTTCTTGGACTCGCAACGCCTAGGATCAGCAACCAAGAGTGATCTGTCATAGTTAATCAAGATGTTCTTGATTTCTTTCTTGGAGGCTTCATCAACAACTGGAAAAGAAATACAATATAACTAGTTTTTTTTCTATTTAACGATACCATATTCATAATATAATCTTTTGCAAAATACCAGCTTGTACACAGAATCCAGTAACAGAGCAATTTCAGTTACATAGCTTTGGTTATCAAAAATGATGATATGCAGTTTAAAAATACTTCTAGATGTACATCTTTTGTACTTATTTTCTTACAGTAATAGAATCTCATGGAAAAAACCATTGGAGGCACTGAACTGACATTAAAAAGCTCTATCTTCCAACCTTATATCCTTTAATTGATTCCAATAACCTAAACCTATAAGAAAAGCAACTAAAAAATTGTTTAGTTAATTTTTACCAATAGTGAAATATTCGTCTACAGCAGGGATACTCAACTATTATGAGCAAAGGTCCAGTTAGACAGGTTCCAATATAAGCAGAGGCCTGGATAAATATTTTGCATGCAAATATGAAAATAAAACTACCATTCTGAGTACTCTAGTGCTCCTATATGATATATATAATATAACAGGATTAGGATATTTTTCTCTAAAAAATAATTGAAATGGAGAATTTTCAAGAATCCATTGTCAGGACCATCATTTTCTTTAATTATACGGTTATCCTGTTATCTGGAGCCTTGGGTCCTGCTACAACACTCAGGTCTGGACGGTTTACCATCATCTCTACAGTTAAAAATGTAATAATTTTAACTACTCACACTTCTGATAATAGGCAACCAGAGACTTGGATATGGCCTGACGGATAGCATAGACTTGAGAGGTGTGTCCACCACCCTGTACGCGGACACGGATGGTTACTTTGGAGAAGCGTTTCTGTAATTAAAAGAAATTTAAAATAAAAGCCAATTCTAGATTAGGAAAGTTTAATATAGTTGATACCTGAATGACAGACATGCCTTGACCACTGCTTAAAATCTATAAATTTTGCTTACAAGATGGCTCCAAACAAGCCTAGTCACCAAGGAGACACTATTATACTACCTGCAGATCTCTCCTTTATTTTCAAGAATATTTCAAATTTTCACATTACTATTAGTAAACTTTATATGACAAGCATAATGTAAGTAGTGATTATTAATCAATACTGTTGATAGGCCTACCAATTAACACCTTGGCAACTATGCACTCATTGACCCATCTATGTGTAAATAAAATTAAAAATCAGTGAATAGTACAATGATCCAGCACTTATGGATTAATATTTTAATATTTAAACTATTTGTTTTATGATAATGCTATGGAAAAAAAAGGGACTTAACAGGTGACTTCTGCATACATACCTTGCCTAAGAGAAGGACAGGCTCCAACAGCTTGTACTGCAAAGTCCTTGGCTCAACAAGCTCCAATGGGCGGCCATTGACCTTGATCAAGCCATTTCCGCGCTTGCAGTGAGCAACAGCAGTGGCAGTTTTCTGTGGAATAAGAGCAGACATTTAACAAAAACCTATAATAATTTTAGAAAAAAATTAGATTCACTCTAAACCAAAATGATAATTAACACAAATATACAGACTGCAGGTATACAAATGTAAACACTAAATACAACAGCTAACAATGGCTAACAAACACGACTATCTCATGGCTCCTTTACTTATTAAGTAGAAAGTTGCGGAGGAATAAAGATTTTTCAGTAAAATCCCTATAGAAAAAGCAGCTTTCCTCCTCTGCCATGCTGAAATTTCCACGGTGACCAATTCAAAATGCAAGAATGTAAATCTCATAACATGAATTTGATACAAGAGTTATCTACACATGTTCATTAACATTTTACAAGTTAATATTCATTTATTTGAAAAGCCAAAATTTTGCCTTTATCATGTAGTAAGAATGCAAGTAGTGAATGGATTTTGACCGACTATTGATTATGAATATGAAACGTATCAGGAAAAATGTGTATTATTTTAACAGCAGGGCATCATGATGGCTCAATATTATTAACCCAACACTGCTGGGTGAAGAAAATAAAAACTCTACACTCTGGAGATTAATGGCAACAAGCCGCCTTTGAGCAAGGGAGTTCACTACATTACGCAGAACATCCCACTTGAAGCACTTTCGTGCGACTCCATGGCGTACAGATGTACTCCCCAGACGTAGTGGTCTGTTATGATGCTGCAAGGCGTGACCAAGCAGTATAGGGATAACAAAAAGTCTATGAATGTACAAGCTTTATCTTGCCAGAAACACACAAGTTGGTTTGTTAACCATAGTGTGTAAAGTGCAAAAGTCATTAGACTGCTTGATATGTAGATCTGTAAGCTTTAATTTGCTCTGCCATTCATACAATTGTTCTCTTCAGAAAGGGTCAGGGCATGCTTTATAAATACACTAAAGCATCCTATGGAAAATCTAGCATTTGGCTAGTTTTCTCATTCCATACCCATACCCTCATTTCCCTTGTAGCCCCTTGCCTCCCTAAGCTACAGACATGTTCTTAGCTGCCTCTTTTGAGTGTAGTAATAATTCTGTTACTCCTCAAAATTCCTCTTCCAAATATACAATCAAGTATCAATGTCTTCTTACAGATAATTTCTAGACAAATCTAAATACAATCTTTTGTAATGTTTACAGTGACGGCAACCCTCAGAGTAAGTCCCTAACACTCCAGCCAAGGTCTTAAAAGTTCTAACTTGCCAGAATATACATAGAAGTATGCTACCTTTGCCCAAATGATAACAGGTGCATTGCTCTCCATTAACAAATACCCAAACTATGAATCAATTGCTTCAAAACATATACAATATATAGCTGCTACACTGTTAGTAGCAGTTGTGCAAACATTTTCTTAATCGATACATTACAATTGTATTAGATTAGGTTTAAAAATGGACACTGACATCTTATACAGCATAAGAAACGGTTATAACAAGGATAGAGCTGCTGCTGCCTCACATTCACAGTAAAATAAATACATGGTAGGAAACATTAGGTATGTATCTGAGTTTTCTTGATACCCTGTTTTTGGAGACTCTCTGTGTAGCTCTTAGTAACAAATCCCTAGATTAGTAAGCAGATAAAAGAGAACAGCATTCTGGCAAAGGGAAATCCATCCTAGCAGATATGTAGTATAAGGTGGTGGCAGAGTTGGGTAATAAAACCTACATGAAATGATAGAATACAAACCAAGATAAAGTTCTTCTATGGCAATAAGTATGCAAATGCTTCCCAAGGGTGTTACACGTAAAAGAAAAGGGAAGACTCCCCAACTTAGGCTAAGTCGCTCATCTTGTTTACATTGCGAGGGTGAATTCAAGTTGCATATATTACCACAGGGAATAGACCCCTGGCTAGATGTATATATTACCACAGGGGTCCAGGGGGTATAGCCCCCTGGCTAGGTGCATATACTACCACAGGGGTCCAGGGGGAAGAACCCCCTAGCTAGGGAATATATACTACTGTGTTAGGTTAGGTTGGATGTTGTGTTAGGATGTTTTCTTTAACAACCACGGGATCCTGTTTTACCACAATTTCCCTGATATGCTTCATGCCCTCCCTCCTATCGGATATATCAAATCAAGATAGTCGATGCAGATGGTGATCATATCTCCTCAATGATTCATTTGCACAAGGAACAATGCCTAGAATTGTTGAAAGCAGTGGATTTCATACAGAAAAATATCAGTTGTTTGGAAAGTAACCCACTACCCTCTTCTACATACTGGCAGAAAACTAGTCTCTCCCCAAGTTCTAAGCCAAATGAAGGGTTATGAGTTCTACATTTTCATACTAAAACCACCTATTCTACTGCGGTTCATCTGATGCTAGCCTCCCCTTACATCCTCAGAACTCGTAAAGCTGCTGTAATGGCCAGAAACTTTGCCCCGGTCGTCATACTAATATCAATTAAAAATCTGTCAATCATAATCACAAAGTAAAAGGTACAGAACACGCGAGATAAAACAGCCAAATGAGGAGTCCTATCGCATCTGCCGCAAAAGGAAGCTTTCCTCTCGGGAATTAAAAGCCAAAACCTATCCACGAGCCCGATGTCAACAACGTGGTCATGCTTGTACTGTCTACTCACCTTCCTGCCATACACCTGCACAGACGGTATCGTTTCTTTGGGAGCCATCTGGAATGAACACAGACTCTTGTTAAATTCACCAAAGGTATAATATATCCAAGGCACTCTCAAAATCCCGAAACAATTCGAAAATATTGGGGACTCTCCGGAACCTACTGTGCTCAACACGCCGAAACAGCCAAAGGAAGGACTACCACGAGTCGCACGAACATCCACACCGACTTTGGAACCTTGTCCACAATATAATTTTGGGGATGATTTTATTTCTATATCTTAATTTGGCTACAACTTTACATTTCTGTAATTGTATCTTTATTTGTTTTATTATTTTTTTTCTTCTATAAATGCTACACTATAAAATAAATTATATATAAAGGTTTAGAGAGAACGAGTATATTCTATTTTGTCAATGTTTACACTTACAAAAGTGTATAATTTGTCAAGAGATTGTTGAAAGTACCAATTAATTTTATGGCTTAATAAAATTATCTATAACAACAGAGAAATAAGCTCTACAAGCTTTAAAAATAGTTTTGACCCATTAGACATTCGAAATGCCTCTATAGCAGTAGTCATATATAACATCAGTAAGTACTATCAAACAGAATCTAAAATTACAGGCAGCAATATATTCTGC
>NC_061833.1:7384796-7392296 GCF_019202785.1 Penaeus chinensis
ATGAGAGGGAGATTATCATCAATAATTTGTTTCCAGTTACAGCTTTGCAATTTGTAGCTCATAAACTTCTCTTTAAATATTCATATTTTTTTTTCAATTTTGTCTGCCTCTACATATCATCTTGCCCTAGAATGGTTCCATCCTTTCCCTGAATGACAGTCTGAACAGGAGTAATGCATGGCGCTTAATTTTCTGTGAGATTATTTACAGTATTTATCAAAGAACAGAAGAAACTACATTCAATTTAATTTTGCAATAATATGGTCACCAAAATTTGTTTTTGGTAGCTAGATGAGATGCATAATAGCAGCTGGTAAAGGTTGCAAATTGTGAATTCACCAAATGTTAGGGTTTACTGTAATATTTACTACAAAAGTTTCTATTCAGATGTTTTAATGCTTTTTAAATTTTAGTATATTACTTGTTAAATTGTTTTGGTATATATTCTTTTGTTATGCAGTACAGTTTATAGTCATTATTTTTCTGACAACACACACACTTTCCTGCATGACAGAATGCTTTTTCAAGTGTCTTGGTAAGTGATTTTCAGCTGTCAGGAAAAGAAGTATATTTTAACTATTTTTTATGGAATATTTTGGGCAACAATCTACTTTTAATTCTGATTGATTGCTTTTTACTCTATTGAAAGGAAAGACCGTATGTTGCACATATTTCCTTCACATATATAGGAAAAGAAATACAACCAAGAACAAGTACTGATTAAATGCAAATAGTATTGTTGAGGCAATCAGTTGATTATATGTTTTAGTAATGCTTCAGCTTTCATATCCAGTCCAGATTAAAATGTTAAGTTTCACAAGTTTATATGAAATGTAAGCACTTTAATACCCATTTTCTATATTCATTAATGGTTTGGATGTGTAGGTGTTCATTCTTTTTGTGCATTTCAGATTCTTCAGTGTCACCATGTCATTAGCTGAGTCCCAGAGTAATGGTGAAGCAGGTGTGGTTAACCCTAGACCAGAAAAGGCACTCGCAAATGAAGCTCAGAATGGTACTACTAATGGATGTGAAAATGGAAATGAGCCTGTAAGTTCAATTTATTTCTTACTATGTTTGTGTCAGAAAACTTAAGAAGTAATTGCAAAAAACATTAATTTATAAACTATATGGTTCAAATTTTGCATCAGTAATTGCAAAAAACATTAATTATAAACTATATGGTTCAGATATTTTTATAAGATACTATATGAGAACTTTAATTTTAATATCCTCCTGCTCTTCATTTATCATCTCCACCTCTCAGTCTTATTTTGCTTCCTCTTTTCTGTTTTTAAGCTTTCCTCTGCAGCCTCTTTTATCCCTGTCTCCTCCTACACTTCCTCTTTGCTTTGCTGATTTGCTTCACTTCACAGGAAACCTTTCATTTACAGGCTATGAGGCATGATGAGTCCCAGTACCTAGACCTGATCAGACAGATAATGAGGACAGGCAACAGGAAGGGAGATAGGACTGGCACTGGCACTATTTCCATATTCGGTGCCCAGATGAGATATTCACTTCGAGATGGTAAGGAGATTCTTTTATCTACCGCAGTTCTCACTGGTTATTTCTGGTACTTAAAGCTATTGTCGATACAGTTGCTTCTCTCACTTTGTCATTTTCTCTTCATCCTCCCTCTTGATTACTCTTCACTTCTCTTCCTTTTACTCTTCACTTCTCTTCCTATTACTCTTCACTTCTCTTCCTTTTACTCTTCACTTCTCTTCCTTTTACTCTTCACTTCTCTTCCTTTTACTCTTCACTTCTCTTCCTTTTACTCTTCACTTCTCTTCCTTTTACTCTTCACTTCTCTTCATTTTACTCTTCCCTTCTCTTCCTTTTACTCTTCACTTCTCTTCCTTTTACTCTTCACTTCTCTTCCTATTACTCTTCACTTCTCTTCCTTTTACTCTTCACTTCTCTTCCTTTTACTCTTCACTTCTCTTCATTTTACTCTTCCCTTCTCTTCCTTTTACTCTTCACTTCTCTTCCTTTTACTCTTCACTTCTCTTCCTTTTACTCTTCACTTCTCTTCCTTTTACTCTTCACTTCTCTTCATTTTACTCTTCCCTTCTCTTCCTTTTACTCTTCACTTCTCTTCCTTTTACTCTTCACTTCTCTTCCTTTTACTCTTCCCTTACTCTTCTTTTACTCTTCCTTTACTCTTCTTTAACTCTTCCTTTACTCTTCCCTTCTCTTCCTTTACTCTCTCTTCCCTTCTCTTCCTTTACTCTTCCCTTCTCTTCCTTTACTCTCTCTTCCCTTCTCTTCCTTTAATCTTCTTTTCCCTTCTCTTCCTTTACTCTTCTCTTCCCTTCTCTTCCTTTAATCTTCTTTTCCCTTCTCTTCCTTTACTCTTCTCTTCCCTTCTCTTCCTTTAATCTTATTTTCCCTTCTCTTCCTTTACTCTTCTCTTCCCTTCTCTTCCTTTAATCTTCTTTTCCCTTCTCTTCCTTTACTCTTCTCTTCCCTTCTCTTCCTTTAATCTTCTCTTCCCTTCTCTTTCTTTACTCTTCTCTTCCCTTCTCTTCCTTTACTCTTCTCTTCCCTTCTCTTCCTTTACTCTTCTCTTGCCTTCTCTTCCTTTACTCTTCTCTTGCCTTCTCTTCCTTTACTCTTCTCTTGCCTTCTCTTCCTTTACTCTTCTCTTCCCTTCTCTTCCTTTACTCTTCTCTTCCCTTCTCTTCCTTTACTCTTCTCTTCTCTTCCTTTACTCTTCTCTTCTCTTCCCTTCTCTTCCTTTACTCTTCTCTTCTCTTCCCTTCTCTTCCTTTACTCTTCTCTTCCCTTCTCTTCCTTTACTCTCCTCTTCCCTTCTCTTCCTTTACTCTCCTCTTCCCTTCTCTTCCTTTACTCTTCCCTTCTCTTCCTTTACTCTCTCTTCCCTTCTCTTCCTTTAATCTTCTTTTCCCTTCTCTTCCTTTACTCTTCTCTTCCCTTCTCTTCCTTTAATCTTCTTTTCCCTTCTCTTCCTTTACTCTTCTCTTCCCTTCTCTTCCTTTACTCTTCTCTTGCCTTCTCTTCCTTTACTCTTCTCTTGCCTTCTCTTCCTTTACTCTTCTCTTCCCTTCTCTTCCTTTACTCTTCTCTTCCCTTCTCTTCCTTTACTCTTCTCTTCCCTTCTCTTCCTTTACTCTTCTCTTCTCTTCCTTTACTCTTCTCTTCTCTTCCCTTCTCTTCCTTTACTCTTCTCTTCTCTTCCCTTCTCTTCCTTTACTCTTCTCTTGCCTTCTCTTCCTTTACTCTTCTCTTCCCTTCTCTTACTTTACTCTTCTCTTCCCT
Organism: Penaeus chinensis; assembly: GCF_019202785.1. Lineage (NCBI taxonomy): Eukaryota > Metazoa > Arthropoda > Malacostraca > Decapoda > Penaeidae > Penaeus > Penaeus chinensis. The sequence continues at coordinate 7,388,082 of NC_061833.1, forward strand.
TCTCTTCCTTTACTCTTCTCTTGCCTTCTCTTCCTTTACTCTCCTCTTGCCTTCTCTTCCTTTACTCTCCTCTTGCCTTCTCTTCCTTTACTCTCCTCTTGCCTTCTCTTCCTTTAATCTTCCGTTCTCTTGCCTTCTCATCCTTTACTCCTCCCTTCTCTTCCCTTCTCATCCTTTACTCTTCCCTTATCTTCCCTTCTCATCCTTTACTCTTCCCTTCTCTTCCCTTCTCATCCTTTACTCTTCCCTTCTCTTCCCTTCTCTTCCCTTCTCATCCTTTACTCTTCCCTTCTCTTCCCTTCTCTTCCTTTACTTTTCCCTTACTCTTTCCTTACTCTTTCCTTACTCTTCCCTTACTCTTTCCTTACTCTTCCCTTACTCTTCCCTTACTCTTCCCTTACTCTTCCCTTACTCTTCTCTTACTCTTCCCTTACTCTTCCCTTGCTCTTCCCTTGCTCTTCCCTTGCTCTTCCCTTGCTCTTCCCTTGCTCTTCCCTTGCTCTTCTCTTGCTCTTCCCATGCTCTTCCCTTGCTCTTCTCTTGCTCTTCCCTTGCTCTTCCCTTGCTCTTTCCTTGCTCTTCCCTTGCTCTTCCCTTGCTCTTCCCTTGCTCTTCCCTTGCTCTTCCCCTGCTCTTCCCCTGCTCTTCCCCTGCTCTTCCCCTGCTCTTCCCTTGCTCTTCCCCTGCTCTTCCCTTGCTCTTCCCTTCTCTACCTTTACTCTTTACTCTTTACTCTTTACTCTTTACTCTTTACTCTTTACTCTTTACTCTTTACTCTTTACTCTTTACTCTTTACTCTTTACTCTTTACTCTTTACTCTTTACTCTTTACTCTTTACTCTTTACTCTTTACTCTTTACTCTTTTACGCTTTTCCAGTTCTGCCTTTTCCATTCCTCTGATCTGTTCTAAGCTGCAAATCTATTCATGTGTAAAAAAAAAAGAAAAAAAAAAAAGAAAAAAAGAAAAAAAGAAAAAAAGAAAAAAAAGTAAATGATAACCAGATACATTTTCTTTTTATAAGGTATTGATGTTAATGACTTGCCCTTTTGAAGTGTACTTTCATTGTTATTCCCACGGGTATCCAACCAAACAAAAAAGTGACGAGTTTTGGGCTAGATTTCTATTTCCATTATAAAGAAATGCTTATGTATTTGTTTTCTATTTAGATACTTGGTAAAATATAAACATAAAGTAAAGGGAGGAAAGTAGGTGATTGGACAAAAGTAACTAGGAGAGAAATAGTAATGTTCTAGCTTATTTGAATCCCTATTAAGTTCCAATAAGACAATCTAAATTTCACTCTGATGATATAAATTATTACTACATAGCATATCCTAAAGGATTTTTCTGGAGGCAAGAGAAGTTCAAGTAGCTATTGCTATTAATAGTAATAATACTTAATTAAACAAGATTAGATGGTGAAGTATTGTACTATTATTTGTGTTTCAGGTATTTTCCCTCTTCTAACTACCAAGCGCGTGTTCTGGCGAGGGGTGGCTGAAGAGCTGCTGTGGTTTGTAAGAGGTTCCACTAATGCTAAAGAACTACAGGAGAAGGATATTCACATTTGGGATGGAAATTCCTCCAAGGAATTTTTAAACAAAATGGGATTCCACGACAGAGAAGAAGGGGATCTGGGTCCAGTATATGGGTTCCAGTGGCGACACTTTGGGGCTTCGTATACAGACATGCACTCTGACTATACTGGTCAAGGTGTGGATCAGCTTCAGGAGGTTAGTATTCATTTATCTTTTGCTTTATCATCCCTATTACACTATTCCTGTGTCATAAGCCTTCAGTTTTGGTGGAAAGGGGGAGGAGAAATATTCAAATGTATTTCATAAGAGAAGTATTTTTTTGAATTGGGTTAAATTGGGTGCCAAATGTGGATTTCTTTGTAGCACTGATTCATGTAGCTTTAAAGTGAACTGGTGATATAAGTATGGGGATTTCACCATAAAATGTGTGACAGTCTCAAACTTGAACATAAATCTCTTGTAATCTTTCCTTCTTTTTTTTTATTAGGTAATAGATACCATCAAAAATAACCCAGATGATCGCCGTATCATCATGTGTGCATGGAACCCAGTAGATGTGCCCAAGATGGCCCTTCCGCCATGTCACTGCTTGTGCCAGTTCTATGTAGCAAATGGGGAACTTTCTTGTCAGCTATATCAACGTTCAGCTGATATGGGTCTAGGTGTTCCCTTCAATATTGCCAGCTATGCACTTCTCACGTACATGATTGCTCATGTTACTAACCTGAAGGTAAGGTTTTATATGTATGCATGCTTACATATATACATGCATACATATATACATGCATACATATATACATGCATACATATATACATGCATACATATATACATGCATACATATATACATGCATACATGTATGTATGTATATGTGTATGTTTATATGGAAACTATAGAATAAACATTTATTTAATGGACTGAAACCTAGTAGTACTTGTATTTGAATTTTCATACCTAGATAAAATATATTTAAGTATATTTAAGAACAAATAGTTTTAATTGATCATACATAGAAAAAAAAAATCATCAACATCCTTTTTGCTCGGAGTTTTAAATAAGGAAATTTTAGAACATTTTGTTATTTTGTGTGCCATCTATTACTACTGCTCGCCAGAAGGTCTGTAAAATTTTATGAATTGATAGGTTGTCACATTGTTCAGAATTTATTCCTATCAAATGAAATGTGACTTGTCCTGGACTTCTCAAGTTTTGGGGAATGAGAAAGCATCAGTGCTTATTTGTTTTCAAACCAGAATCATTCTATAAGTTCTATTATATGGACTTTATAAACCGAATATAGTAGCTGGAATAATTTCTGGCTTCTATCTTAGAATTCAATATTTTTTTTTTGTAATGTTCGTGCAGGTGTATTAATTTGGGTTCAGTGTGCATTTCATAGTAATGTTAAGGCCCCTAGGTCTCAGAACAGGTCTTCTATATTGTAATTTTCATGTTCCACTAGCCTTTTCTGATTCTGTACCAGATTTAAATATGGGACTATCACCCATTTTACCAGGGCAAGGCATGCCTTTGGAGGAACTAGGCAAGCCAGGCCTTCAGTATTTTAGCTAGGTCCTTTTTTTTTTTTTATTAAGGCAGTGATTAGTGCATATTTTCAAGGATGGCCATAGATGTTTGGGGAAATATTGGTGTGCAGTTAGTTTAACTTTATATATGCACTGAAGTCATTCTAGATGCACCCAAGCCTGGGGACTGTAATTGTGGTAAAATCAAAATAAAAGGGTAATTTTTTTTATATATTCCATCTATAATCATATAAAGATTAGTTCATTAGTTCAGTGAGAGATGCTTATAAACAAGAAAAGCGCATGAAATATACTATTTCATCTTAATAAATGACCAGAATCTGGAGTGCCCCAGAAATATGCAGGTTGAAAGTGTGGAGGGGGAAAAAAAGGGTGAGGGATATAGGCCTGTGAAAATTTACCCACTTAACCTAACCCACTTAGACTTCTTAGGCCAAGAGATTCTAAATAAGGAAGAATAAATTTCTGTCATCTGTTTTCATTAGAAAAAAGTTGTTCCTCATTGCCAGCTAGAATTTTTTTTTTTTGAGGGATGGAGTGGGACAGTAATGATAAACAATAAAAGATGTTAAGACCTTAATCAGCAGTCTGCAAGTGAAGTTTATTAGATACTTGAATACATCTATGTAGATAGTCAAATTAAATGTAAATTGAATATTTTTTCCCGAGTAGCATAGCATAAAGCATTCTGTGATCTTTCAAATGTAAAGCAATATTTGTGTTGCAGTATTACTTGTCTAACTTATATAACAAAGATGAATAGCTCAGGTAAAAATGTCATGGGTCATCTTGGACACAGAATGCCAATGGTGGCAGGGAAGTTGGCTGTGATGGCGATGTTAATTAGGTTGTCTGGGGATGATAGTAATATTAGAAATATTGTAATTATTGTTGCTTAATTGTTTTGCAGAATACATAGATTTTACACTAATACTTACTATCCTTACAGCCTGGTGACTTTGTACACACATTGGGAGATGCTCATGTTTACTCTAACCACTGTGAAGCTTTGGAGGAACAACTCAAGAGAGAGCCTCGACCATTCCCCTCCCTAAAGATCAAGCGGAAAGTGGAGAACATCAGTGATTTCAAGTTTGAGGACTTTGAGCTTGAGGGCTATAAACCCCATC
>NC_061833.1:7419796-7422296 GCF_019202785.1 Penaeus chinensis
CCCGCCTGGCCTTGCAGGGACCTTGTTTGTTCCTCTTGCGAGAATTTCAAGTCCTGGTGAGCTATTCGTACATAGTCTTGGTAAGGATTGGTATGCCTTGCTAGGCTGTACTAAGCTCTGGATGGATCTTGAAGCCCTGCCATACGTGGAAACCAATAGCCTATGGAGTCCTTAATACGGCTGTAAACTAAGGCAGGTATTACCCCATTCCAAGCCATGCGAGGTTCATGTTATTCTGTCGGCATGTAATATCAGAACCTCTCATCATCCTCGGCACTGTCATGCAGCCCGCCCCCCCCGCCCCGGGTTTGACTGCCGGCGGGATAATGACTGGCTGGATTCGCCGCTCGGTCAGTCGCCGCTTGACTCACCGTACTGCATGTGGTCACTGTGACTCATTATGATGGTTGCATGTGGTCTACTCGCCCTTGGCCACAGTATCAACCGGGCCATCGAGCAACATGCAGTTAGGTAAAAATGCACTTGCAGCACATGGTTATGTAATGACTGTGCAACATGAAGTAATATACCATGCTGCGGTTTAATAAAAACATTCAACGTCTAACGTGTGATTAAGTAGTTTTAATTTGCGAAATTTTAATTCTTTAATACGTGCGATTTGTTTCATGATATTTATTATGTACAGAAACAGGCATAGTAGCCATGTAGTATATGTCAGGTAGAAAAAAAAAAACACACGCTTAAGTGGCCAAGAAAAGTGAGGAGTTTGCAGTATGTGGTCAGGCAGAGGCCATGCGATGCAGCCTGGAGAAGAGGCCGAGAAGCGACGTCCGGCCGGGGGAGGCGGGGCGCGGAAGGGGCCGGGAGGGGGCCGGGAGGGGGCCGGGAGGGGGCCGGGAGGGGCCGGCCATGACAATCTTGTTTTTCTCCGTGTGAACCGTATTATTGTCGCGGGCGACGGCGTCGTCCGGGCTCGATGCCGCCGACGCCGATAAGGATAAGGGAGAGGCGAGAGGAGCGCGGCGTGATAAGCTGATCTTGCGGCTCCTTCGCTCCGTGACTGTGAGGCTCCCCCGCAGGACACTGCCGCCGCCGCCGCCGCCATCAGCGCTGTGGGTTACATGAAAAAGTTTCAGAAAAAAAAGAAAGAAAAAAGGTAAGAATCGAGCGGCGATTGGAAGCCTCAAGCAAGTCCTCAAGTTCCGAGAAGACTCGTCAGTGATGCATAGCCGCGCCCGTTTACAGTCCGCTCACGTCCGAGATCATATAAAACCTGGTGGACTCAGCATTAGTCAGAGGCGCGAGGACCTGCGTGTTGTGTATTGCAGGTCCCATCTGGTGGCGGCCCCGCGGCGACCCGTCACAACCCCGCTACTGCGTCACGCCAGCCCGAGAAAAATCTTATCGCACGAAGATGTCCACTTTGCCCGCCTCCATCCGTCTTCCTCGAGGACACGCGTCGGGAAGGCATCCTCGCCGCTCGTCTCAGGCGAAAAGGTCTCCCGCGCCTGCGCCGTCGAGCGTCCGCACTGTTGCCTTTCCATTGAGAATTCGCAGCCGTGCAGAAGATGCGGACAAGCATCCCTGCATCCCCCGCCTTCCCTCCCCTTCCGAACCGGGGTGGGTGGGGAAGGGGGGAGGGGAGGTAGTGTGGTGGCTGGAGAGGAGGGCGGGGAGGGCCTGGTGGGCGGCGAGGGAGAGGGTGAGGATCATGCAGGTTTATCAGGCCACGTGATTGTGGTAGCCACGCGAGGTAGTTATTCTCCCTGCACAATGTTTTCTCTCTGTCTCTGTGCCGGTTTTATCTTTATCTGCTCCTATCTGTCGTCTCATGGAACATGGACACATACTTGAACAAATGGCATACATATCGCAATGCACGCCAATTCAGTCACATATACCTACATATTCATTTAATATGGAGGTACATATTTTCTCGTGAGTAACACCGAAGTAAGAAGAGCAAGCACTTCTGTAAAGTCAAAACGCCATGAGAATCCATTCAGACCCGAAGACTCCTCAAAGAGTGTTCTTCCGTGATGCGATGGTTCTCGGCATCTCCTCCTAGCACCTGCGCAGGTATTTACTCATGCAAGGGAACGAACACGTCTTCGAAGTAAACGTGAACACTGACGGCCACAAGGAGACAAACAGAAAGACAAGGAGGCAGGAAGGTGGTTGTAGCACGTTGGGTCAGGCGGAATAAGATTTACATTACATTATGAGACACGTTAAGATTTATCATCATGTTCGAGCGAGGAGCGGGTTGGGGAGAGGACCCGCTTGGGCACGATGTGTACAGCCGCAGTTACAGGACACAGCGCCACTCTGTACCCAAAGCGTGTGGCGGAGAGAAAGCGGCGGTGAATACAAACGTTTGTCATGTCTTTCATGTCTGTGTGTATCTGGTGATCATGCTTTTATCTTTACAATTCTGTGATTAATTTCTTCAAACTTTGGCATAGGCGGTAAAGTGGAGAAAACAAAACAATAACTCAACTATTTTACGAGAAAATAACACGATGAACGCCATCTCTCA
>NC_061833.1:7432296-7434796 GCF_019202785.1 Penaeus chinensis
TCCCTGCCTCTTTTGGAAGAGGCGATTCAATTCAGCATAAAATTTTACAAGAAAATAACCCATTATAAATGACAAAAGAAGATTAAAGCTAAAAATACGAAGATCTCAACATTTCACCGCTTCTGCAGTTTCCCGCATTCCTTGTGAGTTCATGAGATTGCTGTGAACACTCGCGGGGTAATGAACCATGGCATTTGCCAGTTCATCAGCCAGCGGCCATATTTTTTGTTGGTGTTTAGGGTGATGAAACAAAGCCATACAGCAGTTAACATAATGTTTAAAGCAGGTTACATGATTACTTGGTTAGTTAACAGCGCACTACAACGGGCAGGCAAAGATAAAGCAGCTGAACAACGGTCACGTAGTAACAAGGAGCACACCAGACGAACAAATGACAGTCCGCAATGATTAGCAGCACCGGCCCCCAGGCTCCGTCGGCGCTGAAATGTGTCAAAAAGTTAATCATCTTAGGAGCACAGCAACATCGGCGATCGGTTTCAGCGTCAGGTGACAAATTCATTAGAAATTAGAAAGCCCGGGGGAAAAGAATAACAGAGAACCGACTGGCACGAAGGGAGCATGGACGATGCATGTTTTCTATTGACACGGGACGATGGCAGGGCGATGACACGCCACATGACACGGCGCCTCGGCAGAAGCAGGCCGGAGGAGCGTCGGAATGTGGCAACAGTAGATGACCGACTTAAAGAGGTCACGTCATCTGGTGCGGCGGGGAAAAGTAGCGTGTCGGTAAAGGTGAGGTAAGGGATAGAGTGGAGGGGAGTGTGTGTGAGGAAAGGCGCCCGGCAAGGGGGATGCACGTGAAGGAAGGCAGGGGAGGCGAGGATGGGCTGGTGGTCGCTTGGTGGCGGCCGATCAGTAAATCACTGATGATAATGTTACCTGCTTCACCTTCCAATTACCTCATAATGATAGGTAAATGTAGACCCGGAGCCGATACCATGGGCAGCCTTCCTTGCAAGGTGTGGTGGCTGGTGGGCTGCTCCGAGGCGCTTGCTGGGTAGGGACGGAGGTATGCAGGCAGCAGTTATGACGTGTGGGCGTGTGCACATGTGGCTGCAATGGTAGTTATCCCAGGGGCCGGTTACACGAGTAAGAAACTAATTCGTATTAATCCGCAAGACTTTGTTTTTCAGATTCTTGTGGAGCCAATTCCACTTCACGGATAGAAAGTTATCCATATTTACAGAATGTGGATCGTAACCTTATTAGAGTGTACTTGTTTCATCCTTTCCTCTATGTCTCTAGTCCGACATGACGCACATTCATAATGCAATGAGAATTTAAGAGTAACGTTGAGCAACCCGAGCGCCCCACCTGGCGAAGGTTGCCTACGAACTCCACCTGGCAGAGCGCGGAGCTCAGTGAGGCGTCCCAGCGCGTTCCACGGGCATCGCCTCAGGCGGCTTGGAGGCAGGACCGTCTTCGTTGCTTGTGGAACAGCCAGGCCGTCGGGAAAGGTAGATTCTGAGGCACAAGATTCCAGGTTAACACCAAGCGCAGGGACGTCGCTGCTAGGCATATTTCAACACAGCCGCGGTGTAGAAAGTTTCTAGCGGGTACGTGAGGGCAGAAGCGTAAGATTTTTTGCGTGCTGGCCAGACCAGTGGCCGAGTGACCTATTGTTGACAACATGAACCACTCAGCTAACGCTACAACCATTTTGCGGCAGGACAACCTTCCTACAGCGCCTCTGCTTATCTCAAGATCTGTCTAGTAGAAGAGGGAAGTCTCCATCTTGCCATCTGCAAGAATTTAACGTCATCTCTAAATAATGGATGGCATCACTCTTCCCAAATAAACATAAAAAACTACGGTATCCCCTGTAGCACAAGTGTAGGGTGAATATTGGGCAGGGCAGATGAGCAGAGGGAATGGGGGCGGATCTGGACAACCAAAAGCACACTGTGTAGTGGGATTCTCTGGAATGTTCTCATTGCATTGGCTTGACTATAACACAGTTCTTTTGCTGTTAAGCTTAATCTCCCAGATATAATATTTATTACCATTTACGATAATAATATCAAATGAATTTTGTTAAGAATTATGTTACATATATCTTTGTTTCTGAATTCAAACGAGCATGTGAAAACCCAATGAGAGCCTCACATTTTCGAGGAAGCAGCACACTAAACAATAGAAGATGCTATACAGCAGAGTGACAATTTCCAACTAATTTTCATCACAGTAACATAATTGAATGTCACTTGATATGCATTCTCGATAAACAAGCTATACAGGAGGTCCATCTTCAATGGACCATATTTCTGTAGTATGATATATTGGCTAAATGTTTCTTTCTGCTGAGCGAGAACGTTTGGATTTTGAACAGGCTTCGCATAAATGATGGTATATTTACATAAATATATTTTTAAGATGTATTGTGAATGTTTGATACTGAATTATTCATTAAATCACTTTGTGTTATTTTTGTGAACATTCTAGGCTGTGTCCATGTGCATGCACATGCAGCAATAAG
>NC_061833.1:7459796-7462296 GCF_019202785.1 Penaeus chinensis
GCATGACCTGTAAGATCTGGAACTTCCAGATCCCTCCCTCGAACGAGGTTCATTATCCCGGGCCGCCAGGTCACTCCCTCGCTCGGCGAGCGTTACTTTGAACACCGGGTGTAACGCCCCATGTTATTTCGTACTCCGTCCGTGAAGACTCACACATATTCAATGCACGTGTGTCGGCTGGCTAGTCGACGCGCCCGCCATCTATGGGTAGCCGACAATATTCTCACTAATGAACATTTAGCGATAATTGCAGGGTACGTCCGCATTATCTTAAGTCATTTGTTAGTGTTTCTTTGCTTCACCAATTTGTTGATGTCGACGTTAAGAGGCGTCAGTAATTGTCGTTTTAACTGCCGACCAATTGGCAATACGAGCTCGACGTGCAGAGCTCCGAGATGAAAAACTTTTCTTTGCGAATGTGCAATTTTTTGTCGACTGTTTCTCATAACCCGCCTAATTTGGTGATCTGTTTCGTGATTTTAGCTTTCTGTTTTTCGTAAAGCAGTTATGCATCCCAATACATCCAAAATAAAGCGTATTAGCGACCTACACGACGCATGTTTCGGTTTGACGGCGCAGATGTACAGATGGGTTTAGGTTCGCGTGTGCTAAAACATAGACGTGGTCACGTAGCAGGGACTAGAATCTTGAAACCGCTGCAGTTTTCGCTGTATGCAACTGTGCTCACCTCTGAGGGAGTCGACGCCGCGGTGTATATTGGCAAGTTTCTTTTTTACACGTACTACAACCCCTCCACCATCTAAAACGTGAAGTAAACAAGCCCTCATGACATGCAGAGACACGCACGGGGAAAATTAACATCGTGCGAAACTTTAAGAAAATGGGTTAAAAATGTGAAACGTTTGGGTGTGGCGCGGCACATGCCATAGTGAAGGCAGCCCAAGACACCGGTGTGTTCTACTGCAACCGAAACTCTTCTCTAGAGCTATTACTTCTCAATATTACACCAGCGAGGCGAACAGGCGCACGACAGGCTGCTGGGTGATGGCCGCTCCCTGCCCTGTCCCTCGGAGAAAGGGCGCGAAAGACAGACGAAAAGAACGAACGCCACGGAGAAAGATTTATATAAATTTCGCCGCTCGACAAGCTCTGCCAGGTAATCACGGGGCGCATTTTTTATCGCTCGAGTCAAAACACATCTCAGGCTAACAGTTAGAGGTGAAGGGACGGGCATCTACCCACACACACGACCACTCTCTCTCTTGTCTTTCCTTTTGTTGTTTTCTGTGAATTTCTCCTCGGGACATATTGCCTCGCAGGGCCTAATTAACCTGAGGGGGTCATCACCGCCGTCATCAATTGGGCTTTGGCCTAATGGACCCGCGTGCTGTATCCATTTAATAATTCATTTCATCTGTAATCGACGTGTCATAAAATAGACATGTCTGTAGGACATTCTCGACCCAATTTATGAAATACCATTAGCAGCGTCGGGTGGTCCCCCTGTGCATTGTATTGAATAATGACTGACGTTATCTTTAATATACGCTGGCACACCATTGTTTCGATGATACATCGTTTATTTCATATGCATAAGTTCTTTAACCAAATATCTATGTCTTCTTTTACAATTTCATTCGTTAAGCTCAAAGCGAAACAAAACCCAAGCCCGGGTCGCGCGAGAAATTCCACAGCCTTTCGTCAATGGTTTCCATTTTCCCTTCGTTAATTCTGTGATATTCCGAAGGGGATTCGCTCCTACAAAAGTTCAACATGACACGTGTCTTCTTTCCACTGCTTATTCCAAGTCATGGTCATTTGATTATCTCTTTGTTGCTGCCTCATGGTCTTCTTCGTCGTCCTCCTCTTCCCTTCTTCGCTCTTTTTATTCTTTCTTTTTTACGGCCTTTACTTCATTTCTCATGTTTCTCTCTTCTTCTTTAGTCTGTTTTTTTTTCTGTACCTTCCTTTCTCCTCCGCCTTATCTTTACTGTCCCTTTACTTTCCCCTTCCATCAGTCTCGTTTTTATCTTTATTGTTTTTCTTCAGTCCCCTGCGCCCCCCCCCCCCCCTCTCTCTCTCTCTCTCTCACACCTTCGTTCTCTACCTCTATCCATTTATTTTTCCTCTTTTATCCATCGGCCCTTTCAAAGGTCTGAGTTCCTTCATTCAACAGGTTCCGTTGCTCGTCTCTGGATGGTCAACATTTTTCCATGGCGTTTATGGTCTCATATCTTTTCCTCTTCATATACAGTTCTAGCGAAGGGCTTTCCATAGATTTCTTATGTTTAATCTATAATACATAATAATTATGAAGTTGTGTGTAATGTCGCCTTAAATTCACCTGCTGCTTTCTAGTTTGGATGATTACGCTTCATGTCCTTTATTTTCTAACAGTCTTCCTCTAGCAATACTATTTTTCGTTTCTTCCCTTTTTAATCTACATACACATCCATCTTTTCTCATACACACTCGCTGCCTCTCTCTCTCCTCGGTTATTCTCCTGAGCATTTAGCGTAGTCATTATGTTGGTCGCACC
>NC_061833.1:7477296-7484796 GCF_019202785.1 Penaeus chinensis
AATAAATTTAAAAAACAAATAAAAATTGGGTTAAAAGGGACAGCAAAAATAATAACAAAAAAATTTGAAAAAAAAAAATTAATGAAAAATAAAAATTAATTTTCTTTTAAGGGTAAAAAAGGCCCAAACCCAAAGAAAAAAAAAAAACATAAAGCAAGCCCCAAAAAAGGGGAAAAGAAAAAAACAAATAGGCAAAAACACCGAATAATTATTTTCTACATAATGTCCACCTACAAGTCAGGAAAACCATAATTTCTAATGAACGTCACCCACAGCAAACGAAGTAAAGAAAAAGAAGAAAAAAATCCATGAATCTCGGAGAAAGTTTCAAGAAGAAAGAAGGAGAAAAAATAGGAAGTGCTTGCTGTGATCACGCGCTGTTTGAACTTTTGACTTCTTCAGGAGGGAGAGCGCCGGCGAGGGACTGCGCAGGAGCGTGTCGATGGGCCTATAATTGCAGGTTGCTTAAGAAACTTAGAAATGCAGGCTTGCTCGTGCACACAACCTTTGTTTGGCCTAGACGGTGCTGGAACATCTACATAATTACTGTTCGAGCGTGTTGTAAAAAATGAAAATCGTTTTATGCAAATGCCTGCAAGACAAATAGACAGGTTATTATTATCATTCTTTTTGAAATTAAAAAACATATGTTTAAATGATGATGAGTTCTCAAGGGCGATGCGGTGGATATGCTAAGTGCACAACTCGAGAGTGACAGACTTAAAAAAAAAAAATACAAGAAAACGTTGTATCATAAACTTGCAAGTCAATATATTTTTTTCATTTTCTTTCCTACTATGATGGATATGACAAGGCACACACATTTCAATAAACAAGAGAAGCTGTTGGACAAGAAACAAAAGTCAATAAATAATCCCTTTGTACCACAGAGTACAAGTTCCCCTTTCACCCAGAGCATGAGACAGCTAAAAATACACAGTTGCGTTGGAAAGTATAAACGGTAAAATACAGCGTCTTTGAATCGGCTTATGCTTACTTCGAACTGCGATTAATACTTGCCTGTGTAAGGGAGTTCGGGTCGTTCTGTTTAGAAATCATAATCCTCGTTGTTTGCGATGACGCTTGACATATTAAGTGCAACTGTGATCAAGGCGCAAGATGTAGATTCTCTGAGCCAGTGTTTCCGTGTAGAACTGCAAAGAAAAATGGCATGGCAAGGGTGAAGAGAGGTTAACAATATTTCAGAGGGTGATAGACCAGGGATGACGAGAGAGATCCTTGCTAACTGCCAATTCCCTTTCATAGATGTTTCGCTCAAGACCACGATGATGGTTGTAACGTTTCTTGTCCTCCTGAAGGCGTTTATTGTTTACCTTGCTGGCATCCTATATTTAGCAGGAAGAAGGCCACCGATAACAATGGCTGAATGTGAAAGAAAACGACCCTGTGATATCGTCTTCAGTAGTGTATTACATGCGCTCTTGGGTCGGATTCCTCTCGGTATGCAGACAGCAGTGTCGTCTTGTGATGGAGATCGTGTGAAAGTACTTGCAAGGCCGCACTGATAAAAGTTCAGGTCCGTGATATTCTTCGTGTAAGGTAAAAAGTGAAAACCGTTATCGTCGTGGATAGAAATGCATGCATGGTAGATGGTAAATGTGATCGGATATGAATGGAAGTGTTGGTACTATAGAATTTCATTTCATTCTTTTATTTATGATGCTCGAGGCATTGCCACGTGCAGAGAGCTTCGCGGATGGCAATTACCCACGAGTGAAGTGTCGCTGATACGCAGACACGTGCAGGGAAAACGATCAGTTCCCGGCGCGTTTAGCATGAAGAATAAGTGCTGCAGGGTTTCAGCTCGTAATACTGAAGCGTATGTGAAGGTGCTGTATCCTTGGCCAGGCTTTTTTCGGTTTGGAAGACGTTTGAGAATAACTGACGAAATTAATATTATCATAATCTGGTATGGTCTTAGACCCGGGACCCACTGGTATATCTGTATTTTGTTGGACTTGTAATATATATATATATATATATATATATATATATATATATATATACCACCCACACCCACCCACACACACACACACACACACACACACACACACACACACACACACACACACACACACACACACGTGCGTGTGTGTATGTGTGCGCTCGGGTGTGTATGTGTACGCTCGTGTGTGTGTGTGTGTGTGTGTGTGTGTGTGTGTGTGTGTGTGTGTGTGTGCGTTTGTGCGTGCGTGCGTGCGTGTGTGTGTGTGTGTGTGTGTGTGTGTGTGTGTGTGTGTGTGTGTGTGATTGTGCGTGCGTGCGCACGCGCGTGTTTGCGCGTTTGTGTCTGTGTGCGCACGCGCGTGTTTGCGCGTTTGTGTGTGTGTTTATAGACGTTTGTGTGAAATGTAATGGTCTGTAACATGACTGTACTGCCCTGTAATATTAACTCAAAAACATTACACTGCAAAGAAAATCCTGCATCTGATATCATTCGATTATTGATTTTCTCGGCTGCAATCTGCTCCTCATCCCCGCGTCTTCCAATTCCCCTCCAGCTGGGGTCGCTCGCGCGAGGGGCGAGCGCTCCCCTCTCCATAAAGCACCGCTGGGCTAATTTGAACACGCTGATCCTGTCGCGTGAAACTGCACCGTGCAGCAGTAGCAGTGGACGGGACACGCCTGGCTATGGGGCTGAGTGACGCCGCGTCTCCTCTCTTCTCCTGTGTTCGAACTCGTCGGGGAAGATGTGTCAAGTTGCCCGTCAGCAGAAGTCACCCGCGATGTCTAATTAACGGAAAGGATTCAAATTCATGCTTTCGACGACCGGCACTGTTTCGAGGACAACCCAAATTTCTTGACAGGAGGAAGCGCGAGGGATATTGCCTTCTCATCCGACTAGGTACAACAGCTGGTGAACCTACAGCCCACGAATAGCCTTTGCGCCACTCACCTCACGGGAGCACTGCTGCGAACCGCTTCCAGACCTGAAGCTGCTTATCGTCAACGAAAAACGGGGGCATCTGCTGTGGCATCGCGATCGTAACGTGACATATTGGCATCTCCAGAGAGAGAAAGTAAGCGTCGGTCGCGGCATCCCTATCTGGCCATCAAGTGGACCGAGCGTTTCAGATGGACCAGATTCTACAGACAATGGTGGATGGGGAGCAAGGGCATGGGGGATATCCTGGAGGGTAGACTCGATCCAGGATGAACGCCAACTATTCACATTTCAAATACAACGATGCATAGTTCGGTTGCTTTCAAGCAAACGGTTGAAAATCGAATGCAGACGTAAATGTGACGGAAAGCTCCCGGGAACAAATGTTTAGCTTTCCGAACACTAGGAATCTTGTATAACCGTCGGTTGCCGATCTGTGTTGACAAAGGACCGAAAGCGGGCCACAGGTGACATTATCTCACTAATGGGCGTCCCTCAGAGCTTAGACTGGCTGCTTTCGCCGTGAGAGTAAACATTTCGGCTGATGCGCGCTATATGGTCGGTCTACATCAAACGGTGTTTTCAGTCTCACTCTCTTAAAATATGACCTCGAGTTCATTCAACTCACTGATTTTCATGGCTTATGCATACATGATAAGTGGAAATATATAATTATTAAAGTTTACAACGCAAGGTAAAGTCATAAAGCGCATTTAAATAAAAGCAGAAATAAACGAGAAACGCATGAATATGTAATACTTGCATGTATAAGGCTAAAGGTAGATTTCTTCTTTGTACGCATCAGTGTCATGAAGAATGCACATGGTCCGACAGATAAATGAAAGTAAATGCAAAATCAAACACAAACTCATAAGGCAATCTTACTCAAGGCTTTACAAGACCGGCCACACATAGAGGCACTGGACACCCGCTCTACCACTTAACCCAGGCTTGCCTCTTCCAGTCCGGGTACAATAATCGTATCGATGTTCATCAGGGCCATCGGGAGCGAAGTCCAGGAAGTAAAAACTCCATTTTATTTGATTATCACACACTATGCAGGCTGTAAATTTTGTGACTTACAGTTCGGACTTTAATGAAAGCCAATGCTCTTAAATTTACATGGCGGATTAAGTATTTACATCTGAGAAATGCCATGCCTTTAACTCGGAAAGGTGAGGTGTGCCCATGAAAACAAAAAGCCTCTAGTACACACACACACACACACACACACACACACACACACACACACACACACACACACACACACACACACACACACACACACACGCGCACACACACACACACACACACACACACACACACACGCACACACACACACACGCACACACACACACACACACACACACACACACACACACATTCACACACACACACACACACACACACACATACACACACACACACACACACACATACACACACACACACACACACACACACACATACACACACACACACACACACACACACACACACACACACACACACACACTCACACGCACACACACACACACACACATACACACATATATATATTCAGTCTATGTGTTGCATTGCAGATTTGGTGTAAGCTATCAACCATGGCCTTGTATCAGTCGTAACAATCGTGCATGAATAACCTATCAACGGCAGCCGGCAAAATCTACTACAGAGGCAAGCCGTTTGGGTAGCATACATGCGACTCTTAAATGTCTGTATGTTTGCTGAGTCACCAGAACGGCCAGTGAGAGAAAATTATAAGCTTCAGCAATTATATCAAGTTTGCGAAGACGTAGGAGTGGTTTGAGAACCGGAACGGGTGGTTGAACAGTGAACACCTGACATTAGTAAGAGCTGGGAGACGCGGCCCCGGATTCAGGCGCGATGGAAGGAATACCCATGTACTGTACACGGCGTCTCCCTGCCAGTACTTACAACGGTAGATCTCACGGGGATTAACTACATACAGACTGCATAGCGAAACGTTATTTTAAATAATCTTTATCGCTTTCAGTAAAAATAAAAACACGTTCTAAGTGTTATATAGCGATGCTTTCACTCTTTTGCTAAGCTTGTAGAATATTTTTTTTTAATATTTACACATCTCTCTAGAATGCACAATGTGGTGTACACACACATTGTATGAAGTGTACATAAATATATTTTAACGGAACAGGGACATGTACATGTTTCTCTACAATGAATAACGGTAGACAAGTGCCACCACTGATTACAAATTCTCTCCTGACTCACGTGCTCCACTGTTAATCAATGGTATTTATGTTTACGTTGAGAACAAACACACATACAGGTTTATTTAGCTGTGTGCGAGGAGTGTCGGCCGGAGTGCAGTATTGGGTACGTAGATAATGAATGCAGTGATACCTGTTGTTTTAAGTGGACACGGACCGGTACGTGATCACCTATAATGTACAGCGACGTCCAGTGAGAGAGGGGATGATGGCGACGGCGTGGATGCGGTTGGCTTGACGGATAGCATGCCCATTTACTCCAAGATGATAGCGGCTTTGGTGGCTGTTGCTGTCTGTGTGAAAGGGGGGAGGCAGAAGGGATAATGACTGCGGCGTCTGTGAATAGCCAAGACTAGTAGTAGATTTGGATAATAATATGAGCTGGTAAAAAAAAAAAAAAAAAAAAAAAAAAAATCACTGGTGTTGTGATTATTGAATTGTGATGTAATTGGCAGCAAGATCGTCTCAGAATAATAGTGCCGTAGGAATGTTTTAACTCCGATAATGATGATGATGCTGGTGGTCGCCGAAGGGGGGGGGGGGGGTATTAAAGGGTGGGGGAGGGGGGGCATGAGAGGATGATCGTGCCGGGATAATTAAAACTTCGTGACGACTACTTGATAACCTCTACTCTTCTCCACGTAAATTCCACTTGCACCCTTAACCCCCCCCCTTCTTTATCCTCTTTCCCTGCCCCTTCACCCTCCCTCCTGCCCCCTTGACCCTCCCTCCCTGCCCCCTTGATCCTCCCTCCCTGCCCCCTTCACCCTCCCTCCCTGCCCCCTTGACCCTCCCTCCCTGCCCCCTTGACCCTCCCTCCCTGCCCCCTTCACCCTCCCTCCCTTGCCCCTTCACCCTCCCTCCCTGCCCACTTCCCCCTCCCCTCTGCCCCCTTCACTCTCTCCCCTGCCCCTTTCACCCTCCCTCCCTGCCCCCTTGACCCTCCCTCCCTGCCCCCTTGACCCTTCCTTCCCCCCCTTGACCCTCTCTCCCTGCCCCCTACACCCTCCCTCCCTGCCCCCTTCACCCTCCCTCCCTGCCCCCTTCCCCCTCCCCCCTGCCCCTTCACCCTCCCTCCCTGCCCCTTCACCCTCCCCCCTGCCCCCTTCACCCTCCCCCCTGCCCCCTTCACCCTCCCCCCTGCCCCCTTCACCCTTCCTCCCTTGCCCCTTCACCCTCCCCCCTGCCCCCTTCACTCTCTCCCCTGCCCCTTCACCCCCCTCCCTGTCCCCTCCACCCTCCCTCCCTGCCCCCTTCACCCTCCCTCTCTTCCCCCTTCACCCCCCTCCCTGTCCCCTCCACCCTCCCTCCCTGCCCCCTTCACCCTCCCTCCCTTCCCCCCTGACCCTCCCTCCCTGCCCCCTTCACCCTCCCCCCTGCCCCCTTCACTCTCTCCCCTGCCCATTTCACTCTCCCTACCTGCCCCCTTTATCCTCCCTCCCTTCCCCCTTGACCCTCCCTCCCTGCCCCCTCCACCCTCCCTCCCTGCCCCCTTCACCCTTCCTTCCCCCCCTTCACCCTCCCTCCCTGCCCCCTTCACCCTCCCTCCTTGCCCCCTTAACCCTCCCCCCTGCCCCCTTGACCGTCCCCCCTGCCCCCTTCACTCTCTCCCCTGCCCCTTTCACCCTCCCTCCCTGCCCCCTTTATCCTCCCTCCCTGCCCCCTTCACCCTCCCTCCCTGCCCCCTTCACCCTCCCTCCCTGCCCCCTTCACCCTCCCTCCCTGCCCCCTTCACCCTCCCTCCCTGCCCCCTTCACCCTCCCTCCCTGCCCCCTTCACCCTCCCTCCCTGCCCCCTTCACCCTCCCTCCCTGCCCCCTTCACCCTCCCGCCGATGCCCCACACCCTTAAACCCAGCACTGGTTCCTGTCACCTGACCCGCCCTCTATACCCTCTCCTGCGAACCTCCTGCGCCGCCTCCTGCCTCTTCCCGTATCGAGGTGATTAATGAAGTAAGTGTCATTAGCAGACGCAGCCACCGAACCGAAAGTGAGACGAGGAATCAAAGTGTTCGCTACTTTCACTCCATGACAAAAAAACAAAAGGATCTCCAGAGAGGGAAAGGCGAAGAGAGAGAGAGAGAGAGAGATGGGGGGGGGGGGGGGAGGTAAATTAATAAGCCGTTCTTCGTTATCCGGTCTTGCTTTCAGATCGAGCCGCTTCTAGGCTTAGACTATGCCTTGTGCATTCTGGAATTATAGGAAGTTACCTGCAATAATGCTCTGTGAAGTTGATAATATGTCTTGATGGAAAAGTAAATACGCAAAAACACAAAGACAGGCACATGCCCACATAGAAACACAAATGTGTGTTTGTGTATGTATATATGTATATATATTTG
>NC_061833.1:7494796-7497296 GCF_019202785.1 Penaeus chinensis
TTGTCTTTTCCATAGCACGCATATATGTACGAGACCAACATACGAACAAACACACACACAAATCGAGAAACTGGTAGCGTGTGACCACTCTGTCTTGCCCGCGTGCCTAAGATTATCGTGGCAAAGAATTGTGATTCAGACAGAAATGGAAATGTCATTTTAGCATCTAGGGATGTAGCTTGGATGTGGTTCGGGTAGGGAGGAGTGTAGTTCGAGCATTGTCGCGGCTGATAATTGACTAGTTTATATGTAAATCTGATGATATATCAGTGACTTTCTGGTGGTATTGTGTTTCAAATATCCCGAAAGGAATATCACGCAGAAGTAAAGCTAACCCTGCCCTGAATTAAGACAAGGATATTGCTTTCATCCTACGTAGACACTCAAGCACACGCCGACACGTTCCATGCCAAAGTGTAAATACAGAAATATAACGATCAGAGATAAAGGCTGCAAGCATTCGAATACGTGCAAAAAAAAAAAAAAAAAAAAGCGATCTTGACGTGGAAACGCATTTGTTTGCAAATTCGAACACACACAGTAACAAGGATAAGCTCGTATCCGCAAACTCATCCATAAACACGACTGGAGAGTTGCGTACAATTTCCTCCTTCCCAACACTGCATTATCTTTTCAGAAAATCTAAAAACACAAGCGTCATCGTCTTCGCATAATTCCAATTTGCAAAGCTCATACTTTCTGGGAAGATGGGGAAAAAAATAAAATATCAGTATCATAATATTTTAGACTAATTCCTTATTAGTTATCTCAAGAAATATGTGCAGTAAAGGGCTTTCTATCAATTGCTTTATCTTTTCTAGTATCCGTATATAGTGCTGTGGATAATCTTTATCACCTACCACTTCAACCTTCAATATTTTCTACGCTTTTTTATTATTGTTATTATTGGTCAGTTACTGTTACTGATATTGTGTATCTTATTATGATCTTTATCATTGTCCTTATTATCATCATTATTATCATTATTATTATCATTATCATTATTATTATTATTATTATTATTATTATTATTATTATTATTATTATTATTATTATTATTATTATTATTATTGTTGTTGTTGTTATTATTATTATCATTATTGATATTAACATTATTATCATTATTATTATCATTATTATTATTATTATCATTACTATCATTATCATTATAACTATCATTATCATCAGTATTATCATTATTGTTATTATTATTATTATCATTATTATTATAATTATCATTAATAATAATAATAATAATAATAATGATACTACTACTACTACTAATAATAATAATATTCTAATTATCATTACTGTTATCATTATTATCGTTATTAGTATTACCATTGTCATCATCATCATCACCATCATCACCATCATCATCATCATCATCATCATCATCATCATCATCATCATCATCATCATCATCATCATCATCATCACCACCATCATCATCCTCATCATCATCACTAATTCTCACTTTTCGTTTGCTCAGTGTAAAATCGTTTTCTCTAGTTCCTGTTGCTGTCCTACACCTGTACTGCTCCTGTACATGATTTCTAATTTGCATATTTGTATGTTTGCATTCTTAACGGCGACTCAGCTACATAAAGGGCATTGTGTTTTGGCGCTGCATTTATCAATGACAATGATAATGATGATAATAATGATGATACTAATAATAAAGAT
This sequence comes from Penaeus chinensis, assembly GCF_019202785.1. NCBI lineage: Eukaryota > Metazoa > Arthropoda > Malacostraca > Decapoda > Penaeidae > Penaeus > Penaeus chinensis. Next base: position 7,496,483 of record NC_061833.1, read on the forward strand.
AATGATATTAAAAATATAATAGTGAAGATAATGATGATGATGATAATAATAATGATAATGATAATAATAATAATAATAATAATGATAATAATAATAATAATGATAATAATAATAATAATAATGATAATAATAATGATAATTATGTGATGATGATGACGATGATAATAATAATAATAATCATATCAAATTGCTAAGAATTCTAACAGTGCTAATTATAATAATAATAATAATAACAATAACAATAATAATAATAATAGTAATAAGGATAATACTAATGATGATAATAATGATAATAATAATAATAATAACAATAATAATAGTCATAATAATAGTAATAATAATAATAATAATAATAATAATAATAATAATAATAATAAAGATCATAAAGCAATGATAATAATGATGGTGACGATAATAATTATGATAATAATAATAATTATAATAATAATAATAATTATGATGATCATAATAATGATAATAAAGATAATAATAATAATAATAAAGATAATGATGATAATAATAATAATAATAAAAAGAAAATGATAATAAAAATGTTAATAATAATAATAATAATAATGATAATAATAATAATGATAATAATAATAATAATGATGATAATGATTATGATAATAATAATAATAATAATAATAATGATAATAATAATAATAGTAACAATAATAATAATAATAATAATAATAATAGTAATAATGATGATTATAACAATAATAGTGATGATGATGATGCTAATAATAATAATAATAATAATAATAAAAATAATAATGATAATGATAATGATTGCAGAACAATAATAATA
>NC_061833.1:7514796-7517296 GCF_019202785.1 Penaeus chinensis
TTTAATCATGTGACTTCTGGCCCTAGGCGAGTCTGTGGTCTATATCTAGGCGGGTTGGAATCCGCCGGTAAGGCAACAGCCACGGTATTTCGCCCTCTGTATATGTTGACCAGATAACTACCATACACCACCAACACGGCAATCATCCTCATCGTCTTAATCATACGGTCACTCGAGGCCTTTCTGTTGACTTATTGTTTCTTCACGTACGTCCTGCTGCCCCCAACCCCCCCTCGCCCCCTCGCCTTATGCTCCTCACCATCCCTGAGTCTCCATCTTGTATTTCCTGTCCGTTCCCGTCCCTGTTCTCCTTTCTTCCTTGCTTTCTGCGTCTTCCATGCTTCCGTCTCTCATATTTTCTGTTTTATTTCCTGCTACATGCAACTGTTTTTCTTTCTTTTTTTTCTCATCGTGACTTTCTTCCCGGCGAACCTTCACGAGGGAAACCATCTACCGAAAACTCAGTCTGTTTTTAAATGAAATGCCTTTTCTCGAGCATTAATCTGTCTAGCTTAACTCCGTTCTAAGGTTTACTTATTATTTTCCCCGAAATATTTACCGTTTATTTATTTATTGTTGCTATGAGTTCTTTGTGTTCGATAATAGCTATTCTATTATCCCAAAATCTCAATTAAATATCTATTCTTTATCTGCCCGTGTATGTTGTTTTTATTGCATTTCGTTTCAATGTATTGTTCCTTTTTGATCACGCACAGTTGCACGTTTTCTTCGAGGATCGAGAAGGCCACAGACTGGTGAGTTTCATGTGTCTCATTTGCATATTCTCGAGGGTGTCAGTAGGTGAACCTTGTTGCCGTCTCGCGTGTCCGTGGGAAATATGAGGATTAATATATGTAAGGATGATTATCTTTCAATTTTTATTTGAATATCTCAAAATATAAATCCCAGTGACAATGCCTTAAGAGCTTTATCTGTTTAATAGGTGAGAAATTTTCCCCTATCTCCAAGTATGAGGTTCGAGGTATGACTTCACTCTCCACTTCGAACTTCGAGCGTTGTTTCCACGCCCCTTCACCCACCTCGACCCACAGCAACCCTCTCGGCCAGTCTTTCCTCCTGTCAACTGCGTTTCCAAATTACCTTCCTCGCATGTTGTCTAGTGCTGAAGGATCTCTGTTAATGATCCGTAAGGTCACTAAATCACTGCGAAAAAATATGCAAAATTTGGTAACATTTCGGTGTGGGGTTTTAGCCTTTTTTACCCTTTGCGGAATTAGTGACCCTTCATTACTAAAAAACACATATATTCCTACTTGGACACCTAAATATATAAGTGTCCAGCCTCCTACAATCCGAATATACAATTAACCTTTTACCGACCGCAGTCTCTACAAATTTACATAAATTTCTTTGAACGGATGACACCAGCAGTTCCTCAGTCTGGTGTTACCTTCCCCGGCTCAACACGCTCCAAATTTCTGGCATGGAAGAATGTCTATTTTTTTTCAAATTGACAATTTTTGGTCTTGGTTTTATATCGGTTTATGTTCATACAAGGTTTAGATAGCTCTGCTTTATCAACACTGCAAATGCCGCAAGGTTCGCCGCATTGTTTATCAGGGTTATAGAGAGTCTGGGTTTGTACTGAGTTGTAATATTCTAATTTACTGACTTAGCTTCTTTGTTATCCCCCCAAGAAAAATATAAAAAGGTATAGAAGTTTTGAAACTGAGAACCTGTGGCCGAGCACATGGCTCTTGAGGTACGATAACTAAGCAACCTTGCTGAAAATCATCAGAAAATTACCTAATTTGGGATGATCTCAAAACAGTGTATTACATTTCAGAGCTTCTTAAGGTGACCAATATCAACCAGTCCGCTGGTGACCCTGAAGGCAGTGACCGGCACACAAATGTATTCTGACGCTATAGTATAAAATGATGTTATAGCATCTACCACGAAATTAAACTAAAAGTTCTCCTATTATTATAATGTAGTATCATATTAAAGATATTTTGGATGCTTGGATCTTTCAGACCAGACAACATCTGTGTTGTTCATGAGATGGATTGTTAAGAGTTCCAGGTTGATTGTTTTAGCTCACAGCACCGGCAACCACTTAGAGGAAAACATATGCATGATATACATCTATACCAAAACAAAGTGGATACATATTCTCTGAAGTTCAGTTGGATGTCTCCTCGTCCTTCCCGACATTAAAAAAAAATCTCGTTTCTTTCTCGTCCCCTTCCTTATCTAACCTCTCATCCTCGACATAAGGCTGGAGAAGATAGTGAGCGATGTGCCTCTTGACGACTGCGAGGGCGGAGTGAAGGGGCGGGGAAAGGGGACGCTCTTGAGAGGTTTCTTAAGCTTCGGATCCTCCTAAGACCGCTGCTTCGTTTTCCGATTCTAATGCAGTGAAGAAAAGAGCGGTAAAAAAAAAGTACATATTTCAGATGGCTCTCTAAATATCCATCTTTAGGGTATTCGTACAGTGGCTCGGTGCGTGTGTCCGAGTGATACTGATAAAAAAAAA
>NC_061833.1:7522296-7524796 GCF_019202785.1 Penaeus chinensis
GAATAACAGCTTTCCTGCAGGTCACAGCCATGTACCGCCTCCTGCACCTAAGCATGCAAGGGGTCGGGCCCGTCAGGCCTCGGGCTCACTTTTTTGTCACGTTGCAATTGGCAGATTCTTGGATGCCATGTATCATGCGGAGCCCTAGGAGGTCCACTTAACTCCCGTCCTGCCAGGAAGCTCAACTTTTCCTATTTTTCTCTTCTTTTACGCAGCATCTGCGAAACTCTACAATATTGACGAGGCATTGATGGTACAACAATGTAATATGGTGTGCCGAGAGATGAGAGGCTGGGGTGCATCAAGCCTGGTATTTGGTGGCCACCCTCCCCTATCCCCCTCTCCCCAGGGCGAGGGGACGAGGCCGCGCTGCTGGCAACACCTGGTCGTCACGAAACCCTCGCCCACCACCACCGCCTCTGTCGACCTTATGGGCTTGCCACACTCACCAACATTTACCCAGTATAAGTAAATCGTTCTTGAGATATGCATTCGAATCCACACGCAGAATAAGAGTTAAATACATCCAACGCGTCTTGCGTCAGCTGCTTTATGTCACGAAGTTTTCACAAAGTCTCGCGACGTTCCATACAATCTCGCATCTAAGCTCAATATCTGCCCATCTTGCCTCTCTGACCACCGCACATCTGCTTCTCTCGCTCACTCCTGAGCATTAAAATTATGTCGCAACAAAGTCAAAGTTTGTCATTCATGCAGATTTCTGCGCAGAAAAAAACATTTCACTTGAAGTTCGGAATGTGACTGCGGAACGGGTCTGTACCATTCATGACAGTGGTTAAGCGTAAACACCACAGGATTTGTAAATGCTTGCGTATATTGGCCCAAACTATATCTGAACATTTCTTCCCATTGGAAAATTGTATATTATACAATAAATCTATTTTCGACAAGTATGTTTTAGTGAGAAGAGACAGCTTAGGTCCTTTTGATCAAGCATCTGACAACTTCGTGATAAAAAAAATTAACTTTCGTGAATGTAAGAAATGCAGTTTAAGAAAGCATTATCTCTTGTATTAAGACGGTGGCGATAAAGGTAAAGATGAGGAAGGGGAGGAGAAGAAGGAGGTGGATGCCGATGAGGAAGATGGTGGGTAGTTGTGGCCTGGGCTCTCCCTGACTGGCTGGTTGGCTGGCCGGTCCGGTCCTAATTAGTATTGGAGGCATGACCACTGCCTGCCGCCGCCCAGCCGACCCAGCGTCGCCCCATCAGAGGGAGGAGTCCACCACCACCACCATCCGTCCTGGCACCACGCACACATTTTCGCTCACTCGTGGGTACGGTTAACTCGGTCTGCCGTGGTCTGTGAACACCAGGGTTTTCGCGCCGGTTTGTTCTTCGATTTTCACAACTTCCGGCTGTGTGTGGCTTAAACTGTAACTTGTGTGTAGTGAACGCTGTGTAAAGTGAAGAACGGAAAAGAATAAAACATGACGAACATCAGTGGTGGGTCTGCTGGCCCCGGGCTGGCCTGACCACCACCACCGGCCACCGCTGTTTATGGGCCTGCATAGCTCCGCCATTTATGTAACTCACCTTAGCGGGGTTCACGTACGCCCGCATACAGCATCCCATATAACTGACTGTGATGGATATTCAGCGCTGAATCACTTGTATTTACCTGGCATTTGATTCATTGCTTCAGAAAATTCAAACAGTTACGAGTGATCTAAAGCGTATTTATAAATATCTGAAGATCAGGTGTTGGCGAGTCTCACCCTTCTACGTTTGCACGCACTCATCAGCTGGCGCTACGAACGCGCTGATTGTTGGCGACAGTGGCAGTTCGCCTAGCGTCGCCTCGTTCCCTAACGCACTATGTCGTGAGTGAGGGGCTAGAACGAGGGGACGGGGAAGGGGAGGGCGCAGGGGAAGGCCGTGAGGAGCCGTGAGGAGCGAGGAGAGCCGATCCCGTCACGTGGGGCCGCGTATTGACTCACCTCCTCCGTGACGAATCAACATCCAGCGGCTCCCGGGCCAGAGTGCGTTCTAGCCGGCGCGCACGCTACCCTCAGACGGACTTGTTTTTGTGAGTTTTCAAGATGTACCAGTGTGTGTTTCCCATTTTTTCGTTATGAAGTGCAACGATTTTTATGTTTCTAAATGTAATTTGGCGAAACAAACAACCTAGAAAGTAAAAATAGGAATTGTTTTGCAAGGTGTGTGTAGCCCGCTAGAACGATCTGTTATAAATTTCCCGTCACGTTCCTAGTCGTGCGTGTGACCGTGACACATTCTACAGTACACTCACGCACGCGCACCTACCCGAGCCAGTTGTGTGCTTGGCGTGGGCCAGTGCGAATATGACAGAGGTCGTGGACAAGACGCTTATTGAAAGGTTGATATTAGAGCATTCTGATCGTTTGGAGTTGGAGATAAACCAAAAAGCGCGCGCCGATGCTTGGAAATTCTATTATCGTGTGCGAGTGGACCATGTGATTCGGCCGTTCGCCGTGTGCAAGGTATGTTTTCGAGTGTTAC
>NC_061833.1:7529796-7532296 GCF_019202785.1 Penaeus chinensis
TCTTCATCTTCATCTTCACCCTCGCCATCGTCATCTTTATATTTATATCTTTCTTTATCTTCCTCTTCGTCATCTTCACTTCATCTTCATATTTACTTTCATTTTCATTTTCATCATTATATTCATTATCATAATTGTTTTTATCGTTATTGTATTGCTGCTATTGTTGCCACTGTGGTTATAATTACATCTGCATGATGATCTTTGCAACATTAACCATAATGATAATAATGAATATAGTAAAAATGGTGTTGAAGGATAGTAATGATAATGATAATAACAATAGTAATAGTAACAACAAGAACAACAACATTAATGATGGTAATATTTTTAGTACTGACATTAATATTCATTAGAATGATTATAATATCATATTGGTTAATGGTTATTATTGCTATTGTTATCGTTAACATGTAGGTTGTCATCAGTTGCATAACATCACGTTGTATAGTATTAAAATCACTAAGTATATGAATTTGTTAATACTGTATATTTGCATTTACATAACGGCTAATATGATAAAATTATAAAACCAAGAAAATGACAATGACAGTGATAATGATAGAGGAAAACTAATGGTTGATAGTGAGAACACAACTAGTAATACTAATTATATTAATATCATTAATAACACAAACAATAAATATAATGATGATTATAGATAGGATAATGATGATGAGAATAATACTGATGTTGGTAATGACGGCGACACTAAGAATTAGTAAAATAAAAAAATATCATAATATTAATGATAATAATGATAAAGATAATATTGATAATTCTTCCACAACAGCTTCTAATAATAATGATAATGGTAATGATAATGATGATAATAATGATGATAATGATGGCAATAATGGTGATGATGATAATGTTAATGATAATAATGATATTAATAATAACTATAATAACAATGACAATGATAATGATAATTATAACAATGATAGTGATGATATTAAGGTAACAAAAGGTGGACAGTAAGAAAGAACAGCAAAGGCAAAACAAAAGCAATATGACAAGAATACAAAGAGCAATGTTGATAAGGAATGGTTTTTTTAACAACAGTAGAAGCATATCGGAAAAAAAAAACAGAGGTAACATCCAGCTATGCAAATAAGAAAGTAAGGAAATGAAGAACGTTGTTCTTTGGAGACCTTCTTTGTGTAAATGGCGGGGGGGAAAAAAAGAGGAAAAAAATGGATAAGAAATGGATAAGTGTCTTTAGATTGTGGCAGCCTGACCAAGGCCTGAGTCGCTAGTCTTACCGCAGCGTTGCTAAGAAGGTTATCTTCATTATGTCTACAAGCTGAACATTGTTGTCTCGAGGGGTGTTATCGCGGGCTGTAAATGGTGCCGCTGTAGAGTCCCTCCCAGCGTCACGTAGCGCCCTCTACCTTTCTCTCACGTCGGCAAGACTTGACCAGGGAAAAAGAAATTGATATTTGTGCCAGTTAACGTCTTCGCCTCTATGTGACTAGCCTAAGGGCGTGCAAGAGGGGGGAGGGCGATGTGGTGGCATTTTCCGGGACACGGTTTCCCTTCCTCCCCACCCCCGCCGTCGCCACCGCGGCATTTCGCGTCGCCGCCGCCGCCGCCACCGGGAAAGGACGCTCCGACACGTCCCTCTCTCCGGGCGAGGGACGTGATGGTGGGACGTGATGGTCGGCGTCATGACCGGCGGCTCGTGAAGGTAATGGCTTCGCGCTTGGGCTTTCTATACGCGAGCCTTTGGAAAACGGGCGGTGACGAGCGGTGCCTACCTCGAGGCGTCTGTGTTGTGCATGGCACTTTGAGGACTGTGCACACGCACGCACATATACTGTATATACACACACAAGCACACGGGCATATTTATGTGAAAATAAAAATGCAAACGAATTCATAGATAGATATAAATAGACAGGCGTACCGGTCATGCAAGATGCTTTCGTCAGTCCATGTATGTAATGCATAACAATGGTGTTTAGCTCAACCGGAATAGGATGGCTGTTCGGCTGCTAGAGAGGTTATGAACACGCCTTAGGGGAAGCTATGTGCAGAATTAGGCTTGTTTATATTTACTTAGTTAAAAGATATTAACCAGGTGACCCTCGGTTGAGAATCTTCGTCCACCGCCTTTGAGTCGCATAACCCATGTACATGAACAACGCAGTTTGAATGCACCTTCGAATTCCGAGCACACTTCAAACCGCCGCCTCGTGGAATTACGTTATCAAATTATAGGTGTAAACGTTGGCTGCTCCCCAAACACGACATTGCCTACTGCGAAATGTTCCTCAAGTGGAGACAAAAAAAAAAAACAAGCGACCAAAGTGACGCGTTTCGGCATTTCCGGAGACACCAGCTCTCTCGTGTCCATAAATCGTGTCGCAATTCCGGCGAGCGCGCCATCCCCGCCAGTAGTCGGCAGACGTAACGAAGGAGTGAAATCTGGTCGAGGAGCGGCATGCGGGCGGACTCTGTGGGCGGACATTCCCTCCCGCCCGCCCGCTCGCCGACC
>NC_061833.1:7537296-7544796 GCF_019202785.1 Penaeus chinensis
AACGCCCTGTTATGGAGAGCGAATGGACCTATCACACAACCTCAGCGCCAGAACCGGCTGCTACACGCGAGGCAGAATAATGCCCTGTGCGAGGTCGGTGGAGAGGAATAAGAACGACTTGGCTGCGTTGCTTCTATTCTTATCTGCCGCGAGAAACCGGAAAAGATTATACAGAGGCTAAAACGAATTTCCCCTAAAAGGAACGCGGTCTAGCCCATCGGTTTCTGTTCTGAATAACTCCTATAAGAATTCACGTTTTGGTTATAAAACAGGATAGGTAAAGGGTCTGGCTTTCATAGGATTGCGTAACCTGGACAAGAGTTCTGCCTGCACATCAGAATTATACATTGAATGTCAAAACAGTGCTCAGGGGATTACAACCTTTTCCCTAATTGTCCCACCTGTAGCCGAGACACCTGTCTGATCCACGACGCATTTCCGGTATATGGTTGTTAATTATCTTTACATTGTCCGGAGTTAAACAAGCAGAATTGAAAGGAAGACCCTGTGATTGCCGTGTGCAAGAGGAAGGCCAGGGGGAGGGGGATGACAGAGCCATCACGTGCGGTGTGCGGCTGTGTGTGACCACTCAAGCGCAAATAATGTCAACCTGCTCTACACGCATAAAGTAAAACAAATATTAATCTAACGCTTGGGCGGGGTTTATTACCCAGCAATATTTATCTTAACACAATCAACAACGTGATCGAGTGATTGCTTACAAGGTAATCTCGCGCATTGTTTGTAGTTGGTGTGAGTGCAACACCTCGCCGGCGTTCGTCAATGGAGGACCGACGGATGGCGCGTGGTGGCGGGGGGAGGCGGGAGCGGGAGGGGGGGATGGGGATGTGTGACGGGCGTTCCTGTAGGATTACGCGGGCGGCAGAGGCAGAGGGTATAGGTGTGTATTCAGGGGCGAAGGGACGAGCTGAAGCGAGGGACAGAAGTCGGGCTGAGCGAGGTTGGGGACACAAAAGGGGCGAGGACCTGACGAGACCTGAACTCTCGCCTCCGGGCCCGAGTGTGTTACGGTCTGCGGTCTGTGTAACGACTAACTTGACGCATTGATACATCTATAGAATTGACGTTGTCGTTGCGGCATGTAATTACGGCGTGGCGATACATGTATCTTAATGAGAACTTGCGTCATATGATGGTAATAAGGAACACCTGTCGCCCGTGGGCACCTGCGGCTGAAATAAAGGGAGGAAGTGAAAGGGCTTACGCCTTTTTATCGCCATGTTTACATTCATTATTGTTATTAGTGTGTTTTCTTGTTGCGTAAAAAACACCTCTCTCTTGTCTATTTTGGATACTAAACATCCGTAACTTTAATTACATGATACCATTATATGTAATCTATAAATTATCCTGTTCTTAGGTGTTGCTTCGCGCGTATCTGGCGCGATCAAATTTTTTCGGCTTTGTGCTCGGGGCATCTCGATTCACCATTAATTGCGAGTTCAGTGTAGAAAACACACATTCTCATATACACACGTTCACGCACAGGTAAACAAACATAGACACACACGCACACGCACACGCACACGCACACGCACACGCACACGCACACGCACACGCACACACACCCACACACACACACACACACACACACACACACACACACACACACACACACACACACACACACACACACACACACACATACATACATACAGACACACGCGCGCAAACACGGTCACGCACACACACTTACACGGACACGCACACAAGGCGTCATGTTAAAGAGGAACAGTCTATCCTCTTGGAGGAAGTTGTGGGTCCTGCGGTGCCCTGTTGCTATTGTTGCTCTCCATCTCTGCGCTCCGTCGCCGCCTCTCCGCCCGCCTCCTCCCCTGCCTGGTCGACCGCCTCCCTGCGCTGTCGAAGCAGCATAATCACGGGTAAATTTGTCATAGGCTTTCGTAATCATAGAAGGAATTGGGAACTTCATCGATGTCTTTAGTGCCACCGCGCCGTCTCACTCCCCCCCTCCTCCCTTCTCTCCCCCATCCCCCCCTCCCCCGACGTCCTCGCAGACCCGCCCTCTTCCCCGCGCTCATCTCACGCCGAGGCACATTTTCCTCGTCTTCAAATTCCTGTGATCAGCTTCAGCGCAATCAGTTTCCAGGCTTGATTAGTTTAAGCTTGTATCTGAATTTATGTTTTTTTTTTTTTTTTTTTTTTTTTTTTTTTTTTGCCTCGATTATCTATTTTTGGTTTTATGGGAGGCGTTGATTATAGTATTCTATGTTCAGGGGAATTGTAATGATTCTGTCGTGATGGGAAAGGGTAATAAACACTGTCTCCGTGCAAGAATGTTAAGTTTACAGATTTGCAATACATTTAACGAACCGCAAAACAACAACAACAACAACAAAAATAGATAACGACAAGGTTGCCTGCTCTCAGTGGCCTCCGCGTGCAGCAGTTCCACGAGCACCAGTAACAAATATTGTGCCAAGGAACAACAATCAAGTGGAAAGAATCTTTTTCGCCGCTGCCAGCATCCAACGCCCCCCACACCCCCCTTGCGCCCCCTCCTTGGGCCCCGCCCCCCCTTCTCGCAGCATCGTCAGCTTGGTGCTCACGGGGAGTCACGCGGCCATTCTCATGTGGGGGGTCCTGGCTCCCCCACCTCGGCGTCCCTTCCCCCTTCCTTTCTCGCGTCCACCCCAACGGCTCTCCCTTCCTCTCTCTTCCTTCTTTCCGGCGCAGCCCTCGCTACTGACGCCGCCATGGTATTTCCATTTGTTTTAATTTCTTTATTGCCACGCTCATGACATGGTATTAGCAAATATACCGAACGAAACTATTTGCAACGTAAACACTGGCGGGTGAGAGAATCCACACGAGGGGTGAGGGGCTTAAGGGGGGGAGGAAGGAGGATATATTGGTCTCCTCGCCCCCCCTCTCCCCCACCCTCTCTCTTCCTCCCCCTTGAAGGAGCCGCCGCGTGGGGGGAGGGGGGTAGAGCGTGTAGGGAACAGTGTCACACCTAAGTTTGCCCACGCTTATCGATCCTTGGGCGGCCGAGGAGGGTGTGAGTGTGTGTGAGGGGTTGGGAGTGAGGGAGAGAGAGAGAGAGAGAGGGAGAGACAGAGAGGGGGATGAGTGAGAGGGGATCGTTCTCCACGCTTGCCACCACATGCATTCCCCTCATTAGATGGTTCAGAACGTGGTCTTCTGGCGGCGTAGTGCGGGCCCTGTGCCTGGCTGAATTATGACAGGGTTTTAATCTCTCAAAGCCAAGGGTTATCCCTTGGAACGTCATTGAGATGCTAGCAATGGAAACTCTAAACGCCGCGACGCACTTTTATTTGCAGCTGGACTTGCGTAGCACTTGCCTAGCATGAATCATGTTACTATTACAAACTGTACCTGATGACAGTTTTCGTGGCAGTTCTGTGAAACATTTGACGTTCGTGACTCGATAACGCGTGGTTCTCTTTCTTCCTGAGAGTGGCCTGTTCATACGTGCCCCTGGCTGTCTATCTTCGTACGCGTTTTTGTGTATGTATGCTTGTCCGTGTACGTGAATTCCAGTGTGTATGTGTGTATCTGTGTGTGTATTGTAAGTCTGTAAGCGCGTGTGTTTGTGTAAGCAACGAGCGAGTGTTGAACCTCATCCGCGCATCACCAACACGACGCTCACACATGGCCACACCGCAGGTCGGTTGACTTGTAAATATGTCAAAGGATAATTACTTCTCGCTGAATGTTTAAAGTTAGAAATGACAATGAAGAGAGACCATTATATTGTATGTTAATTTTATTGTGATGAGTTACACTCTTGGACGGATGGAAATGAAGTGCTGGTAATAACTGTCGTTGTAACATATCTTTCTATCGTAATTTTTTGTTTGTAACTACCGGCCTGCCTGCCCTTTTAACTGCATATCTTTCTATATATCTATCTGTCTATCTATCTATCTGTTACTATTTGTATACGTTATTTCTCTATTTCTCTGCCAATCTTGCTATATACACTATGTTATATTAGGAAACTAGATTTCATTATAAACTAATATTTGTTTATTGTTGCATGGTCATAATTTTATTAACTACCCCTTCATGAATGCAACTATGTAGTAAATGTAACACCTGCAATTACTATACATCTTACTACTGGAATTTATGTGTTTTTTTATGCAAATTCTCATTTATATATAATCATTTTATAAAAATCATACAACTGTTTTAAAGAGTAAGTTTTTTTGTTTTGTTTTTATCACAGTGCAGACTAGAAACGGCCATTGATTGTTAAATACCATTATAAATATCCTCAGAGATCCGCTTTTATGCGCTTTCCTTTTTTATGCTGCATCACAACTACAGCTCATAAAAGTACTTCAATACACAACTGTTCGTAGGCCGTATTCCCACGTGACCCGTGCCGCCCTGTTGTTAATTACGGGGTATCACGTGCATGCGTTTTTCCTTTTGTACTAATTATTTCCTCCTCGCGGTACACGTCGGGGGGAGGGGGGGGGGTGTAGTGAAAAGGGGGGGAGGGGGTAGGAAGGAGGGGATGGTGGTGTGGTGAGATGAGGGGCTTGAAAGGGGGGTGGGGGGGGTGGGGGGGGGGGGCAAAGCGAACCTGGCGTTGGGTACGGAGCGTTGGGCGGCGATCCAAATGTACGAGAGTTTATTACGGCGAGAGTTGGAGCTGGAGGACAGTGCGTCTGTCACCCGCGAAATATTGTTCAGTGACGACGCCCCGCCATAACTCTGGGCACGAATTATGGGTCTGTCCTGGGAGAATGTTTACCTCTGTGCCCATGAAGGATGGGATTGATGTTGTTACGTTCATATGACACAAAGGCCATCTTCTGGTGCATAGCCCGGTTTGCAGCACTCAGACAAAGTGGGTTTAACTGATGACAAGGAGTTAGACATCATAGACATCAGCATTTCTTTTGGTAGATGTGTTGAGGAGAAGGCGTCATTCTCAGCTGTCATCCCGCTGCACGCACGATATATCAATGGAGGAATGGCGTCATTAACGATAAACTGAAGAAAGTTGGAGCGTTTTTTATATATGGGTATGACTGCGGCGGCTCGTTGTAGCGCGGTAAGCTTTATGGGTTGATAGCGGTTTTAAAGTCATAAATTCACTTTAATGACGGCTTTTAAATGGAACTCTTGGCACAGAGTCCAATCTGCATAATGACAGGAAAATTTGTTATGTGTGTTAGCCGGTGACATGATAGAGGGTATTAATGTTGTTTTCGGAAGGGATGAGTCAACCAGTTGATTTGTATATTTCTGTTATTTCTTTCCTCTGATATATATATATATATATATATATATATATATATATATAAGCTGACTTGTATGAAATTCATACTTAAAGTCTTTATTGCGCGAAATGATACTAGTGTAACCATATATAGGAAACGCTCCAGGAATGTACAGCAAGGATACTTAACAGCGTATACCTAATGAACTGTTCAAAAGCCTATCTTGGAACTGCTCAGGATAGTTGCATATAAGTAGTCGCGGAAAATGAAGATGCTTAAACGTTATTAGGTGGCAGAAGCCTTCGCAGCGCCATTAAAGAGACGTAAATTATGCACGAGTGTCAGATCTCATCGTGATGGTGATTTTGATAGAAAGTCAACAAGCACACGCGACTCATAATTCATGATAGTACCAAGTATTTCTCACGCGTAATATGACGTAAAGATAGACATCTTTCCCTCTTTCATATGGATTTCTGTTACATTTTCTTGGAAGTTAATTGTGTGAACCCTACCTGTTGAATTACCTTCACTCAGCACACACGATGTGCGTGATAGACGACCACGTGGCTCGTTAATACTGAATAAGAAGATTAGACATCCTCCTATAAGGGTTTTTTTTTCGTCCTTAATTAACAAATTTCGCTTCGCCTCAATAAAGACCTTCAAAGTCAAGAACCGTATCGTTCGTGAGTCACGCGGGACACGCGCGTCGGCCGAAAGGCGAATCTTCCACTTCTGCTCCTTCGGGTGATCCTGCGGCTGGTCGGACAAATAGGAAAATGACGCCATTTGTCGGTCACGAACACGAGCGCGCTCTTGTGAGACAAAGATATGACTTCTTTGCTGCCCGACGCATGACGACGCCGTTTCTAAGACCTGGCCTGGTCAAAATCGGGAGTTTTAAAGGCTGGGGGCGTGTTAACCACACACTCATCCCGGTAGTTACGCACCGGTATGTAAATCATCACTAAATGGATGTTAATCCAAGTGCGGAGTTGCCGGTTTCTTTTTCCTCTCCAGCATTTTTTCACCTCAAAAAGAACCTATATATTATGAACCTTGCTCGTCATAAGAATCTAATTACTCGTCGCACATATATCGATGTGCTGTACAAACCCAAATGTGGCGATGCCTCAGGTGGTCGCCCCTCCCCTGCCCCTACTCGCACTTGAAGCAATACCCGAAGGAGGCCCAGAAGGCCCTAAAGGAGGCGGCGGAAGGGCGGGTGACTCGCTAGCGACTCTCCGAGGCTTCTCTTCCAACGCCACGGATACTTATCGTGTGCTGAGCTAGTTCACCGCCAGCATGACCAGGGGCGCCTCCGAGCACGGTCCTGCGGTGGCGGGGTGACGTGCCTCATCAGGGATCATCGTTATTAAGTCAAGTGGAGTGCTAGATGGGTATGTGAGTTGCAAGATCTCGCTGATAAGAGAGAGAGAGAAAGAGAGAGAGAGAGAGAGAGAGAGAGAGAGAGAGAGAGAGAGAGAGAGAGAGAGAGAGAGAGAGAGAGAGAGAGAGAGAGAGAGAGATAGAGAGAGAGAGTGGGAGAGAGAGAGCGAGTGGGAGAGAGAGAGCGAGTGGGAGAAAGGGATTAATATAGAAGGGTAGGGGCGGAAACATACATACAGGGAAAGAAAGCAAGAGAGAGGGAGAGAAGGGAGAGGGAGAATCAAGAGAAAGGAAGAGAAAGAAAGAGAGACAGAAATGCAAGACACCTAAACAAAGTTAAACAAAACAAAAGTCAAACATGCGGGCGTTCTTACTGGGTCCAGCTGGCACAAGCAAACGCGAAAAGGAAGAAAAGTCGGATCCTCCTCGTGGTTAGGTTAGACTCAGCACGTTTTGGTGCACTTTAATCTTATGTAAAGTAGTATAAATGTCCGCTCGAGACCGACTTCAGGCAAATAATGCGGGGTCTCGGGCCAGTCTGAATGGCATCGGCTTATGTATATGTAAATTCAATGGTGAATATTCGACTTGTATTTTAGTCAGGCCGAGGAGCAGAGGCGAGAGTTCAGGTGCGTTTGTGGCAAATGACGTTCTTTCCTTTCATTTTTTCCCCTCTCTTTCATCATCAGACGTTTCATGACGTGTGTGCATGGGCATAGATCCATGCAGGGAATAGCATGAGAAATAACTGAGGTGTGTTCAGAGGTTTTCTCTCGTGGGTACCTGGGAGTCGGACTTTACTGAGTGGAAATACGTGCCGAACCCTGTAATTACTGTTCATTTTCTTACTTTTCTCTTCTTGTCA